>NC_092207.1:25600675-25612018 GCF_043381705.1 Parasteatoda tepidariorum | reverse complement strand
CAGGGAACTGTCCTTGCATCAGAAAGGTCCTGGGTTCGAATCCCGGGCAAGGCATGGATGTTTCTTTCTCTCTCTGTGTGTTCTATGTCCTTTCTCCTTTGTGTGTGAATGTGACCAGCCCTATAAGCGGGTTGTGATTGTGTGAATGGCGTGGCAGAAGTCGAATTTCTGGCCATAGATGGCGCCATTGAAAAACAGGAACAATCGCACACCCACTGCCTAAACAGGCATACGACCAAAAAAAAAAAAAAATAGAACACAGAGAAGGAAATTCTGGTGAAAGTACCGAACTATATGCTAATGACATTTTTGGTAAAAAAAAAAAGCCACAATTCTGGTTTTAAAAAAATGACGGTATTTAAACCATTCATCAGGTAATTTTCAGTTCATATGGTAACGGATTTTAGATTAACCGAGCTCTTTGGTGTTCCCATGGACCCAGAAGCGCGGTAAATTTTTCCATATTCTATTCATATTTTCTCCATATTCTATTCATATTCCATTTTTTTTTTTCAGTGCACGCTTTAATTTCCGTCCATACCCATTTCATAGTTGTTAGCAAACATAATTGAGTTTTGTATAATATATAATGAAAAATTATCACAACGTTCTACAACAACTGCAGCAATAAATAAAAATATTGAATGTAATTTTTAAAAATTAGTTAAAAATTTTTGTTCGAGGTTCATTATTCCTGATTTTTTTTTAAAATGACATTTGGAGTTGCTTGAATATTATGTTGAGTTGGATTAGAGCATAATTTTAACATAAAATGAGATTTCTGCTGTATATTAAAATTTTTACGAAGAAATAGTTGCGTACTTTACATTAACATTAGAAAGACTGAAATACCTATATTGCCCAAAAGCAGTCATTTTTAATATTTTTGATATTATTTTCAGTTATATAACAAATTATTAGTAAATATTAACAATAAAAAAATTATATGTTGTACAAAAAGTCACAAAATTCTAAGAAATTGTGTCATCATTGTTTTCTTAATTGAAATTAAAAAGCAGTCAAAATGACTTCCTTTAGGCAATCTAGTGTTAAGGTGCAAAATTTAATACGTCGCTTACAGTTTATTTCCTTTAAATCAAACTCAACTTATACATTAAACCATTAGATACTAGTCTGCATAATTTAAAGCTAATGCGTCTTTCGTGTTCATATCGTCTGATAACGTCATCATTGATTTATTATATGTACTCATATTCTGTTTATAGTATGGTAGCTTATATTGGTTTTACCTGTCGTATTCTAATCCTAATTCTACTTCACCACAGTGATGAGGAGACTCTAATGCTTCTGGGGCAACAGATGAATTGGAAACTATGCTGTTGCACGAGACTGCCCTCTTCATTGTAGTATTATTGGGTTTTTCAAAAACTGTAAAATTTAAAACGGTTAAAATAAATTCTGAAAATTTATAATGGTATAATAACAAACATTTGATGGAATGATGTAATAGTATACATAATTTAGATATTCTATGCATATATGTATTATGCTATCTAAGTTGGCAACACTTATTGGGTCCCAATCATAGATCAGTGTGCGTAGCTAAATTATTCAACAAAAAATAAGCACCTTTTATGCACTTTTCAAGCACTCAAAAAATATTTTTAATCACTTTAAAAAAAATATCATAATTAGGCAGGGTTGGATAGTTTTTTAACAATTGAGGGTTTTATCTTATTTTAACCATCATATCAAAAAAAAAAATTTGCATTATTTTTGGCATTATTTTTGACAATTGCCAAAAATCATAAAATTTTGAATCATGCAAAACGAATAGCGTTTTCATACGCTACGGACTGACAATACGCGGAAATAGATTGGGGTTGAATTAATTGTGAAAACTTTGTATAGAACAACGTGAACTGCGTCTTTTTGCATAGTTCGAAGCGAAAATCAACATAGTAAAGGAAAAATCTCGTTTTGAAAAAGGGAAAATTAAGCATTTTTTAAAAAACACCCAATGAAAAAAGCACCTTTAAGGGCTTTTAAAAAACGAAAATCGAAAATAAGCACCTTTAAGCACTTTTTGAAAACGCTACGCTCCCTGTAAATACCAAATAATATTTTAGTCTAGTAAAATTAGACTGTTTTTTTGGAAAAAAATAATACCCAAAAGTATATTATCGAAAGCTTTGTAAATAGTTGTATAAATGATACTCGGAAATTCCCCTTTAAATGCTTCCTCTTTTATTTATAATTTGCAACCATAGTTGAGCATCCGATCCATATCTGAGTTTACGACAACCAATGTTCAACTCCGTGACCTTGTAATTTTGAACCCAATTCAGAAGACAAGGATCATTACTCCTGGATCATTACCCATAGAAGTATTAATTTGTTAAGGGAATGCGAAGGACTTTGTGATCCCGACAGATTTAACGTGTCCCAGTCATAATTTAATACACGACGAGTCTTCGGTTAGCTGGATTCGAACTTTCGATCTCACGTATAAATTATAAGATTTTCGACATGTCTTATGTACACTTTTTAAAATGCTATCCAGGGACTATTTGAACTTATACAGTATATTCAAGGAGGCGATTTTTCTAGGCAAATTAAATGAAGCAAATCTCGAACCGATAAAACTAATAAGTTATAAAGGTTTCGTAAGTATAAAATGCTCAGTTTTGTACTTATAATCTAGTAAAAGTGGACATTTTCTTCGGAAAAGTTAATATTTAAGATTTTTTTTCATAAAAAACGTTGTTATGCCATTGTAAAATAAAGGTGAAATATCTCTTACTCTCTCCTAAACGTTTCAACTTTTTTTAAAAAATTTTTTAAAATTTTTTCTTAAGAAACAGGAGATAATTTGAAGGAAGGAGAATTGAATATCTTTTATACAGGCAAATGATACATTGATATGATGCATTTTTTTAGCTGAATGGAATGAGACCAATTACGAGACAATTAGACCATTGTTGTCTCGTAATTGGTCTCGTAATTAACATAAAGCAATGGGTATGGATATAATGTATTTTTTGGCTGAATGGAAAGAGACCAATTACGAGACAATTAGACCCATAATTGTCTCTTTATTGGTCTCGTAATTAACAAAGAGCAATGGGCATTGATATGATGTATATTTTAGCTGAATGGAATGAAACCAATTACGAGACAATTCTCGTAATAAACAGCCATACGGGTTTTAAATACAAAATGCGCATTTTCTTTTATTTAAAAACAAATAACGACAACTACTGTTTGAGTTCTCGTAGCAATCCCATATAATCTTATAATTGAGTTTTATTTGTTAAGTGCATTTGACTTTTGATCGTGACAATGATGAGTTTGATTCTGAAAATACTTTATTTTATTTAACTTTTAAAAAAATCACTTGAGATTTCTAAATTATTGATTTCAATTTTAACGATAGTTTAAGACATAGTAACAGTGATGGTTAGAGAACACTTTGCTATTCGTAAAATTAATCAAAATTACATCAGGTGAACTTACATAGAATATCTTCAGGATCCCTTTCTTCGTTTGTATCTACTTGGAGAGGAATGCTTCCATTAGTTTTGGAAGTGGGCGAAGGAGAAGAAATGATATGATTGGTTGTTTCCTTATCGTCACAGCCAGTAACTAACTTCAAGTCGTTGCCTACGTTATCGTAGTGCTTGTAGTTTCCACTTAAGTCTAGAGCAATATCAGACTCAGAACTCTGAATTAAATAAAAATACATTAAACATAGTTAACGGCGAAAGATATCAAATAATTTTAAATTGACATTTTTAATTGAGTTTTAATTATTGCACAGAGTGTTCCGTTATTTCCGAACTTAATATATCAGTTTACAGTCTTTGTCATAAATAAAGTAAGCTTGTATTCACATTGGGCGACGCAAATTAATATTTTTGTCGATTAATATTATTGGGGGTTAAAAGGTTAGCTTCCATAGACATAATATAAACCCGTTCTTTATCCTTTGGTACGATCCCTTCATATAATAGAAATAGCAACATTTAGGGGCACAGTAGTTTTTGAAAAGGGTTTACACCCACCTCTCTCCTAACCACTACTAGGGTTGGGGAGGAAAAGGAATGTTTTCTCTTTTTATTTATGGTTGGTCTGTGTTTTATTTTTGCACTATTTATTAAGATATTTCTTAAAAAAATTTCATGTGTATTATCCATGTTGATTATATCTGGCAGGATGTTTTGAGAGAGAAAAAAATAGACTGTAATATCAGGAGGCAGCGTACCCGACTAAGAATAGGTTCAAGTGAATTAGCTCTTGACTGTCACATAACGTAAGTACGTAACGTAAGCGTGAATTTCAGTACATATGGTGCTCTGTTAAAATTGAGTAAGGGCCTGGTTTCTTAGGACAAGCGCCTTATCTGGGCGTCAGCGTTAAGTGGACGTTACACGCCAACAAAAAATACTGTCTTGTTAGCTCAGCTTGAGCAGTCGGTCCAACGCAGACATTATCTCGCATTGCGCATGCGTTAATAACGTAAACAAATATTTATTTTAAATTAGTATTGATTTTGTTATTGTCGACCAGTGCTTTAGAGAACAAATAATGTCTTTGTCGAAGAAAAAACACATTATAGCTTAGCTAAATGAATAAGAATAAGAGGAAGAAGAAGCTATGTTTAATGTTAAAATCAAAATCTTGGCTGATTTCAATGATCTGTTGGCTGTTGTCCGCCATTGCTTCTGTCGTTAACGTCACGTTGTAATCCAACTTCAGTTGATTTGGACGGCAGTTGTCGTTCAAGCTGAGCGTTCGATGAAGTATGCTGTCAAACTCTATAATTGACCAATCAGAGGTTAGCGTTAGCTTCCAGCTGACGTTTTTGCAACGCCGACCTGTCATGAGAAACCAGGCCTTAAGTTATTTTTTCCGGCATTTAAACCATCCGGCATTTAAAAGTTTTCCGCGAGGAGCGTATTCGGAGAGTGAGACTTTTTATTTTTATATTCTTCGTTTCAGAGAGGAAAGAAGTTCCAAGAAGAAACAGAGGCGATTTATTTTAAACACCATCACACCATCAGGTTTCATTTAGCAATCAAACTTGTTTCGAGGGTTTTTTACACTAGCTTTCTACCTTTGACTGCAATGCACCTTTGCAATGACACACTGCAATAACACCTTTGACTGCAATGCAGGTTTCAACGAACTTTCTGTGTAAGATGATAGCAAATGCTGTGGTGTAACCTTATTACTTCATTTGGACATTTTCTAACCTGGGAGATATCCGGCAGGGAGGTTGAGAGCTTAATTACTCTGCCAAGAGTATATTAAACAAGTTCCATGGTTAAACACTGGAGTTTGGGCTGTTATCATCATCTTCTAAATGTTTTCGGCTTCAAGATATTTAACGACCAACCAGTTCTGTGTACATGCTTCTTGTCATTCTTACAGGTTTCCGATGGCGCTTTTGAACAATCTGACATATGACTCAAAGGTTTCAGCTTTATGCCTCAGAGAATTCAGGGTGCCTTTCTACGTTAAAAAAAGAATCAGCCTGAATTGGCGCAGAAAGATTTTCTTTGGACGCAAGTGTAGTGGGTTTATCTTGCTTCTATTAATGAATCTAGATTCAGTCTTAATAATAATTCTCGACTTGTTCTTGCATGAAGAGAATAGAGAACTGGTACCATAGCTCCAAAATGGAAATGACCCATTATGGAGGTTCAGATGTTATGATTAGGTCAAGCGTGGT
Organism: Parasteatoda tepidariorum; assembly: GCF_043381705.1. Classification (NCBI taxonomy): domain Eukaryota; kingdom Metazoa; phylum Arthropoda; class Arachnida; order Araneae; family Theridiidae; genus Parasteatoda; species Parasteatoda tepidariorum. The sequence continues at coordinate 25,606,323 of NC_092207.1, read as the reverse complement.
GTTGATGCGATATTCAGGTATTTGGTGACCGCATTTAGAAGATAAAGAGGTTCGACAGATCTCCAGACCTGAATCCCATAGATTATGTTATGAATGCTCTTGGTAGGGCTATTAGAGCTCACCATCCCACTCCTACAAACTTCTTGGAGATAAGAACTGCTTATGGGGCAGTGGGATTAATGTTCTAAGATCCTAGATTTATTATCCGAACATTTTTCTGCCTCGTAAATAGCATGAAAGAACAGCTTATGAGAACTTCAATTCAGTCGAAGGGGTATCATACTCATTATTATAAATACCATTTTTTTAAAATCACCTTTTAACTATCCTGTTATGTTTCTCATTAAGTCATGATTCCGAATACACACCATTACTTTTTTGCTACTATAATATATGTCATACTTTTTGTCATAATGAGTCATTTCAAAAGGAATTCCGATTGATTTGGTCGCCTATTTGTTTAGTTCTTCGTGCAAATGTTTTCATTTCCTAACTTGTGGATATGATTGTTTATCAAAGGTGTTTACTACAAAACACACTGTATATCGATGGCAAAATTTGCATCTATTTATCGACATATAATGTGCATATCGATGGCAAATTTTCATCTAAATATCGACTTATAATATGCATATCGATGGTAAAATTTGTATCTATATGTCGACATATACTATGGATATCGATGGCTCATTTTGGAACACCAAAAATCTTTTAAAGTACAATTCCTTTCTCCCAAATTTCACAAAAGTAGAATAATTATAATTGGATTTTCGGCGGATTGTGTTATAGTTAATACTATTGCCTGTACTTTATACAAATACTTTTGATCATTGTTAATACACATTCTACAACAACATTGTTCTAAATAAAGTAAACGTATTATTCTAAGGTAAGATGATCTTTTTTTAAAAACTCACTATGTATTCAGTAGCTCCGAAGTGACCATTTTTTGTGAGTTGAGCTGTTTCTTCCCTGTCTCCTTTCACCCAGGAATGAATACGTGACCATCCACCCACTAATTTCCAGAGAGCTACCAAGGTGAATATGAGGCCAATGATCACACCCAATAGGGTGAGTATCAGGATCCACTCTTGCATTCTTTCAGCATCTGACACCACTGGAAGTGAATGCTTTACTAATCAAATTGAATAGATTGAAAGATTTTAAATTGTAACAGTTCATATTTAGAACAATTGATTATTGAGAACTTTTCCTACCAATTAGAATACCTGAGAGAAAGACGTAATTATTTATTAGACGATAGACGCCATTTTATTATTTGTTAAACGTCAATGATTACACCCAATAGGGTGAGTATCAGGATCCACTCTTGCATTCTTTCAGCATCTGATACCGCTGGAAGTGAATGCTTTAATTATCAAATTGAATAGAGTGAAAGATTTTAAATTGTAACAGATCATGTTTAGAACAATTTATTATTGAGAACTTTTCCTACCAATTAGAATACCAGAGAGAAAGACTTAATTATTTATTAGACGTTCGACATCATTTTATTATTTGTTAAACGCCAATGATTACACCCAATAGGGTGAGTATCAGGATCCACTCTTGCATTCTTTCAGCATCTGATACCGCTGGAAGTGAATGCTTTAATTATCAAATTGAATAGAGTGAAAGATTTTAAATTATAACAGATCATGCTTAGAACAATTGATTATTGAAAACTTTTCCAACCAATAAGAATACCTGAGAAAAAGACGTAATTATTTATTAGACGTTAGAAGCCATTTTATTATTTGTTAAACTCCTATGACCACACCCAATAAGATGAGTATCAGGATCCACTCTTGCATTCTTTCAGCATCTGATACCACTGGAAGTGAATGCTTTAATTATCAAATTGAATAGAGTGAAAGCTTTTAAATTGTAACAGATCATGTTTAGAAAAATTGATTACTGAGAACTTTTCCAACCAATTAGAATACATGAGAGAAAGACGTAATTATTTGGTGACCCCAAAATGACTGACAATTTGAAAAACCAAGAAAAGAAAAACAAAAGCCACTTTCTGTTTAGGAAACCAGAATTTTTTTTCTCACCAACTTAAAAATTAAGTTACAAACATTCTAAACAGATTGAAGAAAAACTTAGAGACAATGTTAAAAAAAAAACTGCCGTTTGTTGCTAACGTGCAGTCTGTGAACGAAATTAACGTCGGTGCGAATATTTAAGTTAAAACGGTCTGAATTGCAACGGAAAATATTTTTATTCGTTTTTTTTCCAGTCAGTTTCACTATTTGTTGAAAAATTTAGTTGTTAATTTTGAAGCTTAATAAAAATAAAAGCGAATTTCAAAACAAGAAATAAATCAGAAGCTACAAACTAGAGATGTACGGGGCACTAAAATTTTGCCAGGTTCGGTCATTAGGTAATCAGAGAAAATAGAATCTTTTACCCAGCTGGTTCGAGGTACCAGTTAAAATTTCGATTAATTATTCGATCGGTTAAGTATTCTAACACTTATTCTGAACAATATAAAAGTGATATATGTGGCGATCTAGCAATATTAATAGTTTTAAGAAAATAATTCTAATAGTCTTAAGAAAATAATTATAATATAGTCTTAAGAAAATAATTATGATATAGTCCTAAGAAAATAATTATAATATAGTCCTAAGAAAATAATTATAATGTAGTTTTAGGAAACTTTATTGCGCTCCAGCGTAAATTAAAACATATATAATTATTTTTTGATTTTTTTAAACTAAATTTTAAAAAATGCATCTGAAATTTTTTTATCAATGTTTAGATGTACAATGATTAATGTAAAAATCTTGTATAAAGTAGACATCTGTTAGTTGCAGAATTTATAATTAATTAATTTATCATTTGACTTACTAAAAATTTTTATTCGAAATTTTTATTGTATGTTCTGTTAAACGTATGGAATTTTTAAAAAATATTTTTATAAAATGATCGTATAGTTAAAGAAAAAGTTTTGAATTTTCAGGTTTTTTTCAGGTTTAAATTTTTAATTATCCGATTGTGTAAAAGTATTTTAAGTGCAATGAGATCTACTTAAGTACAATTTCTTTAATTTTTTCATACTTGAATGAAATTCTATCTAACTAATGTTTAACACAAGACTCAAATACCGGTTTTATTGCCCTTAATGCTACCTCGGCATCTAAGCAATAAAGAAACACCATCCTAATTATTTTGTTTTGCTTTAAATAATTGTTATTTATAAATTCTTGTGAAAAAATAAATTTATCTCCCTCGAGGTCTTTATATTATAAATTCGCGTTTGCGTTGCTGTCGAAACTAGCAGGAAAAAAAATAAATAAAAGAGAGAAAGAGAGAGAGGGGGGGGGGAGAATTTACTACCAGACATCAGTCTTAACGTTTATAACGACATTTTTTTAAAAAACTTATTCACGAGTGATAAAAACCATATGTTACTTGAAGTGTTATGCTGTCTTATTAATGAGCAAAATTACTTTAATTTATTTCATCTTATTGGAGTCCCACAATTTATATTCTTAAGTTTAAATTATTATTTTAAATGCAGTTGATTTTTTTAAAATCCAAATAATCATTCTTATTGTTGCAATTAACCTATTAAAATGTCCTTACATAAAATTTACTTATATATTTTATCTAACAAAATGATTTTAGTTTTTGTGTAAAATATTCACTTTTGGTTATATAATTAAATTTGTTTGGTTAGACAACTAGTGAATTCTTAAGTTAAAGTTATGATATGCTAGAATTAATTATAACATCCTTTGATAATACACTGAGAAAAAAATTCTGGTAAAATTAGCATATTGTATGGTAGAGACACTTCTGGTGAAACCCCCTAATATAATTCTGGTACAATAAAACCAAGGAAAACAGTACTTAAACCAATGATTATAAGAGGAGCAATGCTGAACAATGAGTATAAATAAACAGCATTCAACAGCCTTTCTGATTATTTAGTAATTTTTCTGCTCAGATTGTAAAGATTTACCAGAAATTCTAGTTCTCAAAATGATAGCTCTTATTACAAAACATTTAGTTAAATATACAAAACTGAAAAATAAATTTAACCGAATAAATGTTTTTTTTTTATGCTATGCCAAATTAGCCAAATTTCATCACATTTACTATACTTCATCACATATTATGATACTATATTTTGTGGTTAATTTAAACAAAATCAATACCAACGAATTTCGGTGAAAATAACTGAAGTTTTTGATGTTCTTGTAGAACTAGAAACACGACAAAATGTACCATATTCAAGTATACCGCACTGTATGGTAATAAAATTTCTAGGGAAAAAATATAATTCTGTTAAATAAAACTTAACTGTAAGTTATTTTTTTCTATTTAATATGGTAAGGGCTTACTCGTAATTCTGGGTTTCAAAATTATAGTACTTATTACCACACATTTGTAAAAAATACAAAAAGGAAAAGTAAATTTAACGGAACAAATGGTTTTTATTCCTTTATCTAACGTATCATGATGAAATTAAAATTTTTTACCATATTTATCACATGTTAAAAAGCATATTTTATTGTTATTTTTACTAAAGCACTTCCATAAAAATTACCAATCTTTTTCGTGTTCCCATAAAGCCAGAAATACAATAAATTTTAACATGTTCTATTAGTTTTAACTATACTTCTTTTTCTCAGTGTACATAGCAACTGCTCAAAATGTCGATAAAATTATAAAATCAATGCTCATATCAATGTCATCAACAAATCATTAAGTAAATCCGGGTAAACAGACATACTAGAATAACAGTTTTGATTTGGATAGTTAGATCAGAGTTTTTTCTTATATGTTTCATTGAATCGGTTATAATTAAGCTAACTACCTCTTAATTGGAGTACTTTTATTAAAAATTCCAAGTCAAATTTAATCAAATTTTGTTAACAAGTGTTAAGCCAGTTGGAGAAGAATAAATTGTAAAAATAAAGCTTGAAACTCAAAACTCAAGCTTTACAAAACTATATTATCACACTGTTTTCCTGGAAACTTAAAGATAATCAGACCATCAGAATTTTTGTTGCAGAATATTATTTTCATATCTGAAAATAACTCAAAATTATTATTATGAAATAGTATTATTTTTGTTTCCTAGTTCTCATTTTTAATTTCTTGCATTTTAACTCTAGATGTATTATAATTAGAATTATATTTAAAACTATATTTAAAGCACAGCTAGACATAAACATATAACAAATTTGATCCAACATTTAATAAAATTATTCCTGTGAAATACATCTTTTTTGTTAAATCGAATAACATTAGGGGGACCGGAAAGTAATGTCGTTTCGGCGCATTAAATATTCGTCAATCTTAAAAACCAATTCATTTTTTTTCGATCCATTTCGATTCACTTTCGATCCGCCATTGAAAGGTTGCTGCGAACGTGGGTGAATACATTATTGATGAAAAATAAAATCTTGATAACAACTATCAAATACACCAAAACGACATTACTTTCCGGTCACCTCAATAAATTCTAAAATTATTAAGGTTATTTATTTAAAGACTAAGGTTATTTATTATACTAAGGTATAAGATATGCAGTATATCATATATATTTACCAGTATAACATAAACAAATTATATTTACCAGTTTATGATAATATAGTACATTTAACAAAAAAAAAAAAAAAAAAGTG
>NC_092207.1:25595011-25598755 GCF_043381705.1 Parasteatoda tepidariorum | reverse complement strand
AACCCAAAACTGAGTCGGCTGTTCAACGTCGGTTATAAAAACATGTTCAATAGGATTGAGACTCGAAGATCAAGAGGGCTGATTCATTTGGCGAATATCCTCTTCTTCAGGAAAATTATTAACAGTGTGAGATCTGCGTGGCCACGTCCATAAGAACGAGTCTGAGCAATAGCACCCCGAAACAACCTCATATTGGCTTCAAGAATCTCATCTCTACAGCAATGTGTGGTGACAGTACCCACATCGAAAGGGTAACGATCTGTAACCTGAACAGTAACCTGATGAAACAGTAACCTGATGATAAATAACTATTCTTTAATACCTTTCGTAGTGTATGTATACCACTACAAAAATACAATTCCAATTCCCTAGTATTTAACACATGTTAACTCTATTCTATGTTTGGGTAGCTTTTCATAGAGAAAGGTTGGCATAGTCGATAACTACTATCCCCATATTGGTGACCCGGAAGGGATGTGAACATGCCTACTTTGACAGAAACTCCCGCTTTGATATGAACACGCCTATCTTAACAGTAGCGCCCACTTCGATTTGAACGCGCCTACTTCTATGTGGATGATCCCCATTAAACAGTTGACTTGCTTTTTGTGACTGCGACAATGTCCTCCTCACGCTGTTGCTTCTCAGTCTCGATCACACATATCGCACTACGTATACACTGGACTGCTAACGGCAGCACAGGAGTGACCACGACCGTGAACTTAATACAGCTCTCACGATCAGCACTAAAAAAGCACGGTGATCTTAATACAGGTCTCCCGGCTTCTCACGAAAAAAACAGCAATCAATCAACTAGTGGTATTCGTTCATCGAATTATATCACAGATATAATTCTGGTGGGGGAGTACTGTACATACCACTACAAAAATACAATTCCAATTCCCTAGTATATAAGACATATGTTAACTCGATTCTATGTTGGGGTACCTTTTCTTAGATGAGGGTTGACATTGTCTATAACTACTACCCCCACACCTTTCATTATCTTTTACGATGCATGAAACAATTTTTTTGGGTTCTATTTTGCAGTAAAATATATGGGATTTCATATATATATATATATATATATATATTTATTATTATTACTAATAGATAAAAATTAATTGATTTTTCAACTATAACTTAATATTAAAAATTCTTCACCACAATTTTCTGCAAATATAGACTATGAAATCAAGTTTATTTTGAATTATGCGTTAAAGTAGAAAGTAATGTTTTTGGTCAATAGTTGGGGTTGCCTGAACCTGGAAAGGATCCAAAACGGAAAGTAAATCATTGAATTGTCCTAAACTAGATTATCTGTTTTTAGGGAAAAAAGAACATTAAGATCAAAAGAAAATTTCTAATGAAATAAAGATAACTATGCCAAAATCGATGTAACATCAATGTCTCTTGAGAATGAGGTTTAAAAATTTTTTTATGCTGATACTCATGAAAATTATAAGTTTTTAAAAATATGCAAGCATGTTAATTATTTCTTAGAGAAAAAAAAGAAAGAAGTATCTTTCAGAAGTAAACGTGACTGTTTAAATTTTAATCGTGGATAAAACGTTCGATGACGTCATACGTTTCCTAAACCGTTGCCAATATCATATATCATATAAGTATTTAGATGTTCGTGATATTTGTGCTAAACTAAAAATGAATAAAAAACTAATACCGAGCATTGTATCAATTACCAGTTGTAATATAAACTTATTTAAAAATTGAAAGTGGTCATAAAATTTATAAAATATGACTGGGTGCATTTATTGGTTATAGTATTTAAATATACTAAGTGCGCATATAAGTTCGTTATTCATCCTTTTAAGTTTTCAAAAGTGCTCATATAAGTCCGTTATTCATCCTTTTAAGTTTCAAAAAGTCTTTCTAGTCACGCTTTAGTAAACGTTAGGTGCTATTAGATGAAACCGCTTACAACGCTACCTGGTGGAAAAATGTGGAATTAGGGTTCTCTTCTCGAAAACGTTAAATGACAAAGAAAAAGTGAATCAGGAAGTTGTGGAGCATTATTGACTTAGTATGACTAGACAACATTCAAATTTCGCATTTGATCGCACGTCATTCTCTTGACTGTGACGTGATCTTAAGCAAAAATAAAAAAGGAGGAAAAAAACCCATTTATTATAATATGTTTCAATTTTCGATTTTCAAACATCTCTTAAGCTTTGAGCAGAGAAAAAAAACTGACCACTCTGAATAACTCCCCCTAAATAACTTTTGATCTAATGATCGGATGTTCACGTTTTAGGACTCGCCTTAATGGTCTGAAAGGGTGAATTCAAATATTTTAATTAATTAGTGCAGACGTTATTTTAAATTGTGAAATCAGATACAAAAACTCACTTAAATAAACATATCCTTAAATAAACATATCTTTTTTTCCGACAGATTTGGATTTTCGATCTCCGAAATGCGAAGGGGTAGCCGCAATAAGGAAAATTTGGTTCACCAATATGGATTACTAATAGTTTGGTCAAGAAAGAGGTCCAAAGTTTGGATCCTTAAATATGAATTTTATTTATTCTGTGTTTCGCCATATCTCGAGAACTTCTTAAGCAAAGAGAAAACATTCTTGCCCGCAATTCTAAAATTCGTTTATCTAAAGGTAATTCCAAGCTAAAAACAACTTTAGTAAATATATTTTATTTTTTATTATTTTATTTACAGTTGGAAACATTTTAAATTGTAAGTTATATTGTTTTTTTCATCATTTTAAAAAATATGATTTTACATGGAGAAAAACACAATTCGGTCGAATAGTTCCTGAAAAATTAAATTTTAAAACAGTCGTATAAATATAGATAAGTGCTGTAGATTTAAGATTTTACTTTATCTGAAACTAAAAATGGTCATATAGCAAGAGGTCGTAAAATACACGTAATCAGTGATTAATCTGTTTTCTTTTTAAACTTACATATGCCAGTCTTTTAAAATTTAATAACAAACAAATCAGTTTTTTAAAAGAATGTACAACAGAGCCTATTAAAAACAGAACAATGAATGCTTGGGTAACTCTCAAGTTTTCAAGTAACTTGAGCCACTTCGCAACCATTAAAACTTTCTGGTTGAGCTGTGAGAAAAATCCTTTCGAAGGTGAAGTGTTACAAAGAACAATCCTTCTACTGGAATGAGTTTAATCATCGTTCTTCCAAATCTCTGGTGTGAAGAGTGTAAAGAAGAAGATAAGGATAGAATCTTCCTTTTAATGAGAATGTTCCGGTTAAAGTGAACCGTATAAAACGTTGTTATTGCGCCCAATTGCACGAGCTATCTATCTTATATAAACGTTGATAACACATGCAATGCTTCCAGAGACGTAGCCAACATTTTTATTTCGGAGTTGTTTAACAATTTTCGGCCGCAAATTTTAGTTAAAAATTTCTGAAACATGTATTCATACTTATTATTTTTCATTTATCATATTACAAGTTAAAATACACCGAAGAGGCATTACATTATGACCACCCTCCATCTATAACAATGGACTCGCCCAGGTTTTCGTGGTTTCTCGTCAATGTTTTCATGGGGCACATTAGGACCCATAATCCTCATAGAACAAACCCATGACGTCTGTAAGCTACTTGAACATAGTTACAGACCAGGTTCACCCATTCATGGCAACAGTTTTTCCTGCGGGGGATGGTGTTTACCAACAGGATAATGCACCATGTCATAAGGGTCGAATCGTCATGGATTGGTTCGAGGAACATTCCAGTGACT
>NC_092207.1:25529969-25594852 GCF_043381705.1 Parasteatoda tepidariorum | reverse complement strand
CTTTCATCTTGCTACTTAACTGGTCATAATGTAATGGCTCTTCGGTGCATAATGGGATACCTGTAAGTGACGTTATGTGGGTATCTCGATCCTGATTGGTTGGTGAAACGTGGCATTTGTTTTATGTTAGCAACAGTTTTTTGCATTCTATTTTGAATTAACCAAGCCCGACAAGTATCAATTCCCTTATCTTCTGTATTTGCTTTATGTATTTTATATTATATATTATGTATTATATTCTATTCCTGGACTTCGGCAAAACCTTTGGGGTACAGAGGGAGCAATTTTAGACTTTTGTCTTGCTCTCTCAATAGAAAAGGTTTTGCTCTTATGACTTCCGGAGCTGATACCCCCTGAAGACGTCAGCTTTGGTTGTCATATTTATTCAGATTTTTCATATTTTCATTGTCTCTATTCTCTTAAGTGGCACATTCTATATTTTTTAACGAAGATTCTTTGGCAAAGATTTCAATTCTTTCGCTATATATTTCTTATTTATCACAGAGGCAGACATGTAGAATATTAACAAACTAATTGTGTATCTAAGTTGCCATGAACACAAAACACAAAAATATTACGGTTACAATAAATTATACAAAAAATGTTAAATATAAGTTAAGTAAAAGTCGTTACGAGAAATAATTATATTTTAACAAATTTAATGAGCAATTCAATTGACTTCATGTTAATTAACATTCTAACTTATGTGGCGAAACTTAGCTGATGGACTTTAACAAGCTATCTGTTTACAAACTGTCAGCTGGAGCTGAGGTCATAGGTCATGTGTCAGTGTATCTGTGATAGTCTTCTTCTTGAGTTGCAAGTATTCAATCTATATTTTTTTACTGTCATAGTCGTATCGTTTTAATTACCCATTATCTATTTTATCTCATTAAGCCATCTTATTAATTAGTTGCCTTATCTTATTGATCTATCTTATTAGAGTGGTTTAAAAATTTTCGGTCACAGAGACCTTAAGAAAATTAAAGAATTATACAGTTAACAATTTGTAAAAACTTTTTTCATTTCTTTTTTTTTTCATTTGTCATATTTGTCATATTTATATTACACATTAAAATACAATTGATATTTTTTGATAGTCATAGTTGTATCTTATTAATTAGCAGTTCATTGCTATGTAATTTCGATGAAATACTAGTTTTTTTTTTAAAAAAATACAGTTAATTAAATTTACTAAAATGTTTAATCTATTTGGTGCAATGGAGTTGATAGAGAACAATTGAAAAGTTGACACTTAATTGTTTGTCTTTTTTTCAGTAACTTTTTCGCTGGAATGAAAGTTTCTATAAAATATGCATAGGAAATTTGAATGGGTAAATTTAGGTTTATACCGATTTCATTGATAATGTGGAAGAGGCTCTAAATTTCAGAAAATTATCAAAAGCATATAATATTTTTTTAAGTTCATCTAATATTCATTGTTAAAATTTTTTTTTGCATACAGTGGTTCTTTAAGTATTGAAAAAAAAGTATGAAATAAAGAATTATGATATCTTGCGGAGTTTAAGAATTATATTGTCAGAAAAGTTTGCTGTTGGGTAAATATTACAACTTGAAAGTTGTCGAAGTTTTGAGCGCGTTTTACAGGCTTCCTGTTACAGGATTTTTCAATTTTAAAAGTTAATACCACCAGTATGTGCATCGAAAATTACTAAATGATGAAATTCTTTAACAGCTTTAGTTGTAAATGTATTGGGCTTAAAGTTAAAAATTTTTTTTCGTTGAATCCTTGAATATAATAACCTTCGTAAATCATTTTAAAAATGAACCATTCCAATTGACTTTATTTGTAAATGTTGAATTTCAAATACTGTCTCCTTAGAATTAACAAATTTAGATTTTTTTTAAATTTGTCTTACCAAAGTTTATTATTTGCATTATTTTCCAAGTTTTCAATATTTTCCATCTCAAAAAGAGATAGTTAGAGGATATTACAAAAGATGTTACCATAATGGAAATTTTAAAATAGAAATGTAAGGCTAAGAACAGAAAGGTTTGTTCCGTAAGCCAAGGCCTACTGTAAGCTGTAGCGCCAGAAAAGAAAAGAAAATTTCCTTTGACCGTTTATGATGATGATGACTTGAGATTTTTATATTTTTTTATCACAAATATATTTTAAAATATAATGTTTTCAATACATTTTAATAATTTTTATTTATGAATAAAAATTATCAAATATATTCTAATAAAAATAAATTTGTATGATCACTTTATTGAAATATAATCATATAACAAAAATATACCAATGGAACATTATAAATAAATATAAATTTTTATTAATTTAATTTTTATAAATCGGAATTAAGTATAAAGAATCTTTATTTGGAAAATAACCATTTTTTTATAAATGAAATTTTTGTAATAATTTTTTTAAATATTCATAATAATTTTTGCAATAATAATTATTATTATAATTTTTATTTTTTTGAAAAAAGTTTATATCTCTTTTTTAAATAATTAATTTTATATTTCAGAGATATATATATAGAGAGAGTTTAAATTTTTAAAATAGTAAATATTTTATCCCATTTTAAATTACACCACCGTGCTCAATTTAAAAACCTTATCAAAAACATTTACCAACGTACTAAACCGTATATATTGCATTCGACGTACTATCCTTCGTTTTGCCAAGATATGCGCTTCCTCCACGCATCTTTCATCACCACTAAGATAAAAACAATTTCAACCTCTATCTCTTTTCTCATTAATAATGGGTAAAGAGAAAGCAGTGTTCGAGATAAAATGGATACCCATACCATATGGTGTCTGAAAGTGAGACAGTTTCACATTTCCTTCCACATTTTATTATTCATGAATCTCAGTTTCTTCCTCGCTTTTGGAGATGCTTGTAGGAGGGGTGTATATCTTCTCTATTGATTGTAGGGAATTGGTGGGGAAATAGGGAAGATATCTCGAGTTGAGATGATGGTAAATTATATTTTTATGTTGGTGGTTGAGACAAAATGAAATTATTTCTAACTATGCTGTAAGAGGTGCACGTATGGGCGGTTGAGAATAAAGTCGAGACATTAACTTTCTCGGGGAATTTTTAAAAGGACTGTATTTATACCTTTCATCTTGCTACTTAACTTTGATGCTGAAAAAGAATTTCAGCTTAGATGATGCTTTTAATTGAAAGAGATTTGAGAGTTGAAAATATTGCGAAAGAATTTTTAAAAGCCTGTACCTAAGGTGACCAGATGCCTTCGAATCTTGGGGATAGTCCTCGAATTTCATTGATAGTGAAACAAAAACTTTCAAACTCTTTGAGGTCAAAAAATGTCTTCAAATTTTCCCACTTGTCCGCAAATATCATCGAATTTCTCCAAAAATACATAAACTCTTTTGTATGCAAGATAAAATTAACAAAAAATGAAATATCCAAATAAATAAATAAATAATGGAATTTAATGGAAATCAATTGAGCTTCGTCAATGGAACTGAAGTTTTAAATGAAAATCAATTAAGCTTTGTCAATCGAGCTGAAGTTTTTAATGGAAATCAATTGAGCTTCGTCAATCCAGCAAAAGTTTTTAATGGAAATCAATTGATCTTCGTCAATGGAGCTGAAGTTTTTAATGGAAATCAATTGAGCTTCGTCAATCAAGCTGAAAATTTTAATGGAAATCAATTGAGCTTCGTCAATCTAGCTGAAGTTTTTAATGGAAATCAATTGAGCTTCGTCAATCGAGCCGAAGTTTTTAAAAGTAAGAGTTTTTGGAGTTGAAAAAAAGTATTTGAAATAGAATTATAAATTTTGAAGTAATTATAAATATAGGGGTTTTAAAATCCTAAATATGAATCCTAAATATGATGTCCATCTTTACTTTTGACTATAACGTTTTGCTTTAAATTTATCATAATTATTTCACTTAGGTAGTAATTTTTCAGCAAATGTTTCTTCATAGTTTATTAACTTAGCAAAAAGGCGATTAAGCTATCAATACGTGTAAAGATTTGATATGTTTTGAAGCAAATATTAAAAAAGTTTATTTAAGACTTCAATGGTTTTTCAAAAATAAGGCGCTATTTCGGTTGCAAAAGTTTGCTTAAATTTAATTATATTTTTCATTTATTTGGTAATTTTTCAACAAATAATTTTAAGCTAATTTTCAAGTTGGTTTTTTAAACTTTCACTTTACAACTCTTATTTAAAATAAATAAAATACGAAAAACTTAGAGTTTCAGAATTTATCCAGTTTAGTATTAATAAGCAATTGCTATTTAAATTTGTACAGCACTACTAATGCCAATTTTTTCTTGAGAGAAATAATTATTTTGAGTGGATTATACTCTTTGCCAAAAATAAAACTGAAAGTAGGGGAAGATTTTGATGTATTTAACTGAAGTTTGTATTGATTAGAGTTTGTAATGTTTGTCCCCTGTAAAAAATTCCGGATTATGATAAAAAGTACCAAATTATGATAAAAAGTACCGGCACAAAGGGTACTTTGCGTCGTGAAATCCATTTTTGCCGGAACATGTTACGGATCAAAAAGTCTGATATACCGTAGTTTTTATACTAATAATTATCTCAAAATCAATGTAATTAAATAAATATTGCTGCAAAAATTACGGTGTAATATTTTTAGTGTTAAAATGGATTTTGCGATGCCATTATTTTATACTGATACTGCAATTTGATATGGAATTTCTTACAGAGTTTGAATCATTTCTGTATTTTTAAATATTTGTGTTGAACCATAAAATTTTGTTTAAAACTTAACTTTAAACTTTTTAGTATGTTATTAAGCTTTTAAAATTGAAAATGAAGAATTTTATAAGTAATAAAATGTAATATAAATTGAATAAACGCAGAAAATATTTGAGAAAGAAAGAATATCCAACAAAATACATTACTAGAAAAAATTACAATCGTCAAAGTAAAGAAAAACATTAAATGAGTTGAAATCGTTTGAAATTATTTGGTGCTAAAATAAAAAAATCGTTTTAAGATAGATTAAAATAAATTGTAGCGATTAAAGCGTCACTTAAACTATACTGAGGATTTTAGTTGAGAGGAGAATTTTTGTAACTTAAAGAACGTCAAAAAGTATAACAAAAAATGAAATTTAAAAAAAAGAACCCCGAAAGAGGAATTTTAAAGTTTTACCTTTAGAATTTTTAAAAATTACGATAATTACGTAATTTAAATATTACTTTCAAACGAATCATTTTATCTACCTTGTCATTAACATTTTACTTTATTTCATAATCGTCGTTGAACAACTGACCCAATTTTGGGTTTACGAAAACTTATGTTCAACTCCGTAGCCTAGTAATTTTGAACCCAATCCAGAAGACAAGGGAAATCCTGAATCAAGTATTGGGAGAAATTTGTCTTCATGGAGGACTTTTTGATGGAACTAACCCGCATTTGCTTTACACTGGGAGAAAAACCACGAAAACTTCCCACAGTTAGTCTGACGGCAAGGGGACTCTATCCCATGATCCGTCTACCACTGAGGATATTTTAAGTCAGCACTGTGGTCGATGTGAGCCAACTGTGGAATTCGTATCGACCAGACATCGCTGGAATTCAAACCCGGTTCTCCTCATTGGAAGGAGAATGTTCTATCCCCTGAGCCACCACGAGTTATGCCATTAACATTGAAACATATTTAACATGTCAAAATTGTTATCAAATTATTAATTCTTGAAAATATTTTGACTAAATTATATTTTTGAATTTGATATGCCAAGTATTTTTTATTCTTTAATTATAAAGAGATATAACTTGTTTGAAAATTGATTACGATTATAATTCTAAGATATATTTTGAAATATAAATTCAGGTATGCAAGAAATTGACTTAAGTACTAATTTTAAAGGTTAAGTGAAAAAGTCAATTAAGGTTGAGGAAAGTTAATTTAAACGCAAAATCAAAACATTATTACTCGGTTTATTTCGTTGGAAAAAAATATCGATTCGTTGGAATATAAAATATCGATGACTTAAGGTAAAAAATTTATTCATTTTGCAGCAAGAAGTAATTTATTAGGATGATGGATGTCAGCTTGTCTGTGTTAGAAAAGGCGGCATGTGCGCACCGTATTACGACAATCACGCAGTTGGTCGCGAAATTGTGGAGACATGACCCCTCTGGTCCACAAACTGGCTGTTGCGGGTATGTTTTATCATTTTATGTTTTATCATATTTATCTGTATCACTGCAAAGATGATTGAGTTTAACAGAGGAACAGAGGAAACATAAAACTGAAAGAAGCATTAAAAATGCTCGAAACTTCTTAAATTGTTTCCTATATAAAAGGATATTTATTTTATTTATAATATTAATAGTTGTATATTAATTTAATATTAATTCCGTGATTAGAAAGTTTGGTTATTATTTTGAATAAAACTATGCAAGCATTTGAATGTTATTTCAGTCTTGTTACATCTACATTAATAAAATTACCTATTCAAGAATATCGAGAAATATTTTCTGTGAGAAATATTCCACATGATGTCAATATTCTGACGTCTCTCAAAAAACATTTTGCGATAAGAAGGTAGCAGAGGCACTACCTATACCGTTACGAAAACGATCAATGCCGGATGACTTTTCAAGATGGCCTCATTAAAATATAATTAAGTTATGAATATTTTTTAATTTATATTTTATTAAGTTTTCTTAGAAAAATCATCACTATGTTTTAATTAAGAGGTTACGATTGCTCAGAGGATAGAGAGATCAATGCTTCTGAATGAGGTGACACAGGTTCGACTCCCAGCGATAGCTGGTGGATACGAAATCTGCACCCGGTTCGCGCTGACCACTGTGCTGACGTAAAATATCTCGGTGATAGACGGATCATAGATTAGAATGCTCTTTCTGACGAGCTAACCATGAAAGGTTTTCGTGGTTTTCCTTTCCACGTAACGCAAAACAGGTCAGTTCCATAAAAAACCCTCCATGAAGGTTAGTTTGCCCCATCGCTTGATAAAGGAGTTCCCTTGTCTCCTGGGTTGCGTTAAAAATTATAAGGTTACGGAGCTGAACATTGGCGTTCATAAACTTAGAATCAATCGAGTCCTCTGTTCAACACTGGTTATAAAATAAAATAAAATAAAATAAAATAAAATAAAATATGCTTTTAGAATATTCCAAATCTTTTTTTCTAGTATTAAAGTTTTTTTCTTCAAGATACTCAAAGAATTTTAAATTTTCATTCCTTACGAGAAATGAATGCAATGAAGTTGATGCTATAAATAAAATTATTCTAAAAAGTTCATTTTAAATAATAATAAAAATATTGTTCTGCAGGGTTTAGACAATATTCTGGAAGCGCTGTTGTGCTAATTCTACGAAAACACCTATTTTTCTAGTTTCAAATAATTGTATATGTAAAGACTTATCAGATTTCGTGAGATCGTATTTTCTGGAAAAAAAAAAGTTATTTTTACCCATGTGAAATTCGCTACACATAAAAGCATCAAGTTTTTCAGAAATTAACTTAAAAATATATTAGTACTAAATGCAATTAGGCGTTTTCTTTACACAAAGTTCAATTAAGTATTAAATAAATAGTTGCTTTAATGTCATCCAAAATAAAGCAAATTTTTTACCTTATGTAATGTAAAATAAAGGAAGTTAAAATATAATTTTTTCGTTTAACTTTATTCTCTTTATAAATGTGGTGTAAAAACTTATTTCTAAAGAGAGAAAATTAGTAAAAATGTTAAGGAAAGCGCGTGTTCAAGACAAGGCTAAGTGAATGAGGATAAAGTGAAGTTAACTAAGTGTGTTCTTCTATAACATTGTAAAAAATTCGTACCAAATTACTGTAACACGTTTATGAAGGCTGAGTGCAGCATTCGTAAAACCTTCTTTTCTGTAAAATTTATATCGTAATTTTTGGAACCAATATTTATTTTATTACAGCGATTCAGTGATGTTATTATAAATATTACTACAAAAATTTGGGTACACCAGATCTTTTATTTCGTAAAATTTTAAGGTAAAAATGGATTTCATGGTGAAAAGTACTGGCACCATGAGTGCGGTACTTTTTACCGTAATTTGATCCAGAATTTTTGATAGTGATTGCGAACTCAATTAGGTGGTCTGGTCGGTAAATGAACCTTAGATTTATTTTAAAGTGGAAGACTTGAACCTGTATAAATTCTTTGAGATACTTTAACTTACATTTTAAGTTCTTTTTTTCTTCACATTTACTAATATTTCTATTGACTTTAAAATTTTTTTATCAACAGTAATAATTTAAAAAAAAACATTTGTGTCTTTATTTATTAAACGTGTAATAACTGAATCCTAGGGGATAATTAAGGCCCGGATTTTGATGACATTTGCATTTTTTTGCATTTTTTGCATTTTTGGACATTTTTTGTCCTTTAGAGCATTTTTTTAGATTTATAGGGCATTTTTCTTTAAATTTTGGGGCGTATTTTGCATTTTAATGCATTTTTTAAAGTTTTCGGTTAATTTTTTCCAATTTTTATTATTTTTTATCAATTTTCATTATTACACTGGCTTCCAAACAATGAAGAAAATCTATAGGATATTAACAGGTGAAGCAAAATCTTTTCAAATTGAAGAAGAATTGTCAGTAAGTGAGACCGTCTTTTTCAAGTACACCCCTATAACATCAGTAGACGTTGAAAGAAGCTTCTGCAGGAATGAAAATTTACTTTCAGACGCTCGTTTACTTACAGAGACGCTCGTATACATTTCAAATTATCAAAAAAAAAAAATTAATAATCCAATGTAATTCTGATATTTAGTAATATTATGAGATGGGAGTTGTTATATCCCTCAAAGTTTCTCTACAAAAGAAAAATATTTTGGTGTCAATATATTTTCCTTTTTTTGTTAATTTAGGATATAAAACTTATTTTTCAAACTTTAATGAACGTAGAACAAGTATTGCATTGCTTTATGTTTTTTAAATGACTCATAATAATTTTAAAGAGCAAAACAGTTTTTTAATTCAAGATTTTTACTTTATTTAAGGCATTTTTTGCGCAATTTTTGCATTTTTAAGGGCATTTTTTGCCCTTTTTAAGGGCATTTTTTGCACTTTTTAAGGGCATTAGTTGAGATTTTTTAGGTCATCAAAATCCGGGCTCTAGTGATAATAGAGTTTGATGATACGAATATTCTTTACATATTGATAAGATACCATATTGTTTCGTAAGATCTTGTATAATAATGATGAGAGAAAGAAAGAACGAACGAATGAGAGAGAAGAAGAAGAAAAAGAAGAAGTGTGATAGAGACCTATTTTGAAATCGAACTATAAATCGAAATAATCGAATATAAAATTGAAATATGTATTTTAGTTCTCAAGAGATCAATAATAATAAAATAAATAAATTTTTTAAATGTAGTATATTTCCTTTTTATTGAAACCGTTTCATAATTATTTCGAAATAAAGTGTAACTTAAATTTCAGTTAGTAGTAACTTAGAAAAAATAATCTTAGTAGAAATCATAGTCATCATTGTCAATCATAATCAAAATAGAATTTTAATTTATGACGAAAAATTCAATTCGAATAATTTCTGTGAACTTTAAACAGTCTTGTAACATTGTTCTAGGTTAATATGTTAATGTAAATGCTGCAAATATCACTATTTTAGTATTGTTACAAATAATTAGAATCAGTTGTTTTTTTAGTAAAATAAAATGTGTTTATTTTTACATGTGCGGAAAAAAAATGAAATGGCTTGTTGTATATCAATGAGTGTATGCTTTACAAAATATAGTAACGAATGTAATGTGTTAAGCTTTTGTAAAAATACAATACAAACAAAAATTAGACATTAGGTACAGAGGCATTCGAAATGAAGGCTTAAATATAAAACACTAATAGAAAGCTAACGCTAAGTGTACCGAATGCTTTTTATCGATTTCTGTTATTTTGGCACTCAAAACCACGTGAGAACGCCATTAATACACAATACAACTTTGAATACAAGCGACACATACTCACCGAATTCTGATTGGCTCGCAGGTGTCGCGTGGCTACTCGAAAAATCACAGCTGCAATAGTCCAAATAGAGTTGACGATTCAAATACAAATTCTCTTTCATCAAATTCAAGCGAAAATATCGTCTGCGACTTAGAGGCATAAAATCGTTTGCAAATGCGATGAGTTCCGCAGTTGTGTAATTTGAGCGGCCATTTTGGAGTCAAACAACTCACTTCAGACGTTCGGTATAAATGTCTGTCTACGTTGCGTGGAATCTTGAGCTTTACTGAAGAGAACCAACTTCTCCTGAATTTTCCAGCAGGAATTATTGATCCAGGAGAGGGAGTCCGCTCAACACCCCCCTCTTTCGAAGCACGTACGTGAGGAATTTAGTGCAGCTGCGATTGTCAATTGAATAGAGTTTGATTAGAATTCCTTTACGTCTCTTTATCATAGTTTTTTACTGATACTGTATCCAAGAATAAAACTAATCTAATTTTTTCTTTCAATTTCATTAGGTATACCACATTAATCATTGTCAGTCTTTTTTTACAGCAAATAATATAAATAAGCAATTAGGAAAAATGTATCTAATTTTAGAATTTTGATCTTTAACATTATTTAGAATAATGAATAAACTATCCAGCGTTTTTATATATATAAAATCCTCTAACTTTATCAGATATATATTTTAATCAATTAGATTTATTTTTTTAGTCTTTTTTAGTGTATATAAGTATATAAATAAACAAATAATTTAAGGAAATGTAACTAATCTAAGTACTTGTTTTTACTTTGTATTTAACGTTGTTTATTTATTAAAAATAGCTTAATATAATAATTGGCTTAAATAGCATTGTCATTTTAAAGTAGCTTAACTGGATCATACAATAGATTGATGAAAACTTTTCTTTTTATTATTTAAAGCAAATGGTATTCGAAAAAAATCACAAAAAGGAATGACATTTATAATTTTGCTGTGAATTTTAAAATCTTAGCAAAAACGAATGAGCTTATTGCAAGGATTCGTAAATTGTATTATGTTTTAAGGAAACTAAAATTCTTTCATAAACTTGCATAAGACTACTTATATTCTGCGGTTATTAATTTGAATTAACTCAAATGAATTAATATTCTTCAAAACACTCAACTTTACTAATCAATGTTTTGATTAGAAATACCTAGTTTTGCATTTAAACTTGGTCCTAAACTTGAAATATCATATAGTACACTCACTTTTAATAAAAAATGCATAAAAATACAAAAACGTTTTTGAGTCTCAGATGCTTATTTTTTCTCCTTGAAATGTAGAACTGTCAGCTTTTGGGAGGCCTTAATGAAAACCTTCCATTTACATTTCTGAAACATCTCATGAACTTTTAAATGGCTTAAAGTATTGTAACGGACAAACAATAGCCTTCCGCATTATAGGTGAAATTAATTTTTTTTAGATAATAAAAAATTTAATGAAATTATGTAAGAAAATCACTTTAAATTTTGTTCCGTTAAACAAAGAGTA
Organism: Parasteatoda tepidariorum; assembly: GCF_043381705.1. Lineage (NCBI taxonomy): Eukaryota > Metazoa > Arthropoda > Arachnida > Araneae > Theridiidae > Parasteatoda > Parasteatoda tepidariorum. The sequence continues at coordinate 25,583,374 of NC_092207.1, read as the reverse complement.
ATTTGAAATTAAAGGGAGAGATTCATTGATATTGTTAGATAAATAGTACTAAAGATATATATCATTATAGTTACGCCTTCTGTGTCTCATAGCATTGTGAGTTGAACTCTTCAATTTTTCATTTACAATATCGAAAATATGCAATATTCTAACACAGCAAGACTTATTTGCCTTCATATGAATTTAATTCTACAACAAGATAATCAGTAGATGTGAATTAGAATAATTTAAATTTAATATTGCTGATTTATTTCAATAGAAGTTCTAATCTTCTTGTTGCATTATATAACTCATTGGTTTGATTCTAGAATAACACTTGATTTCGATTCCAAAATAACTTTTATTGACAAAAGTTATCTGATACTTTAGAATTGTAACATCTTTCATAATTTAAAGAAATAGTATTACGCTTATTGTTCGAATGTAACTTCAGATATTTTAAAACCATACAGTTACTCGTATTTCTATGTTGAAAATTTAATTATATAGTTGTATAACACTGTAAGCGATATTTAAGCTTAAAGTTATACAGAATAAATAAAATGTAGCATTCTGCAATTAACATAGAATACTATGCAATTAAAATTTGAAATTCCAGTATATGAGCTTTAATGAAATTGTTTATTACTACGTATGCGTGTAAAATCACAAAGTATTTTATTTTCCTAATTTATTTGTCAACCATATTCAAAAAAATTTTAATATAAAACCTATTATTTTATTTTATAATCATCGGTGAACAGCCGATCCAATTTTGGGTTTACGACTATTAATATTCAACTTCGTAGCCTTGAAATTTTGATTCCAATCCAGAAGACAAGGGAACACCTCGATTAAGTATTATGAGAAATTTGGCTTTGGGGAGGGCTTTTTGATGGAACTAACCTGTATTTGCGTTACATGGTGGGGAAAACCACGGAAACCACCCATGATTAGCCTGATGGCAAGGGGGCTCTAACCTACCATTGAGGACATTTTACATTAGCACTGTGATCGGTGCGAGCCGGGTCCGGAAATGAAATGTCATCGACACCAGTCATCGCTGGAATTCGAACCCGGTTCACCTCATTGAAAGGCAAACGTTTTATACCCTGAGCTACTACGGTTAAAAACTAATTATTGTGAAAATTAGCTAGTCTAAGTTATTTTTGTGATCGAATCAGAAATTACTTGAATGATTAGGTAATTTTAGCAAATATCCATTTCGCTTCATAATATATTGATTGTTATATGCCATCAATATATTAACCAGTTGTATGAACCAGTTGATAATATACCAGTTGTATAAACGATAAAATTTTAACAAACCTAACTCGTGGTCTTTAATCTGAAATTTATTTATTGTTAAATAGTAATTTTGAAATTTACTTATATATTCTTATGTTTGTTTATATTTTAAATAGTTATTTATTAAATTTATTTATTATTAGTTATTATTTACATTTATCTATCATTTATAATTTTCAGATACTTTTTCAGTTGAATATTGTAATTTGATAAAAATTTCATATCTTTAAGCTGTTGGTGAAAATGTTACAAGAAAACGTAGCAAATAATAAGCGATATTTGTTTTGAATTTTCCCTAAATTTAATTCAAATGTTTAAATAAATTCTTGAAACTTGATACTCTGAATACTTAATTTAAATGTGAAATTCTTCGCCATAATATTAGCTAAATTTCTTCCAATACAGTAATAAATATTGTGTTTCAAAAATATACGCTCTTAAAAAAAAATTAAAAATATGCATGCTACTTTTAAAAGAGTATATTGAATAGAATAGGCACAACTGTTTGTCAAAGTTCGACACATATTGCATTTTTGGCTTTGGAGTGGAAAACCAATAATTTTATAAACGAATATCATTTCGTCGTCACAGAGTTTTGAATGATAAGTGTGAATCATCGTATAATCTTAAAATGCTTGAAGTTGCTGAGTTGTTAATTTTATGGAATATTGTTAAGAAATAAATAAAAATCCACTATTTAGTAAATGAGCAAGTTTAGAATGCTTAAAATAAAAAAGAAACGTAACAATTTAAAAACGTTTGATCTGCTGATTGGATTTTTAAGTGACGCATTTTTAATGGTTTAAGGGGATAACTTTAAAGATGCCAATGAAAACGTACAGGCAATATTTTAAATTACGAAATCTAACTCATGATGTACTTTCTCTGAAAAATTATTAAACTATATTTCGGGGGCCAAAAATTGAAATTCGAAGAAAAAAAGTTATGTTTATTCAGAGGAAGTAAATTTTATGTCTTATTTCGTAGCTTAAAATATCGTTAAAGTCCCACCCCCCTTCTTGAGGAATTAAGATTGAATCCTAGAACGTAAATTATCCAATCATTAGATAAAAAGTTATTCAAGATGATCCGTTTTTTTAAGGCGAACTGTTCATAAAAATCTATTTAAAATGATTAGGGTGTCACCCTTTTATTTAGTTTGTATTACTGCTTGTATTGAAATAATGTTTTCATTGTTTAATATATTTCTTGTCGAAAACTACAGAAACCTAACTACTTGTCTAAACTATTTTTTAAAGATATAATTAAGAAACTATTCTTATGAAATTAGAAATTCAGTTATAGTTTAGTAAATTGAGTGGAAAGAATATTGTTCTCCAAAGAGAGAAACATATTGGTTCTTTTGAGTTATAGCATTATTGTTTAGCTTACAAAACCGCATCGTTGTCTATAAAAAAGTTAGAAAGTTTTAAAACAGCTTTTTTATTTGTAACTTTACTAATACTTTATAACAATTATTTTGATTTTACTGAAGCATAAAAGAAAATTTTAAGCTTCACAAAAAATAATTTAAATAAATCTGACAGACTTATTTGAAACCATGCTTTCTTTAGAAATTTTTAATTTTAGAATTTCATTGAGAAATTTTTCATTTTATGGAGAGTCTGTTTGCATTTTAAGTGCACGCCAAATGGATGCCAAGCTCCCAGTGCGAGCAAATATCTCCAAATATTGAAACGACGTTGCACAGCCTCTTATTAGCTCTTTTTCTATTAATAATAATAACAGTTATTAACAACAATGATTACTTAACAAGTGATAAAGATTAATAAAAATAATGTCGAACAATTGTACAAACATACGTCTTTCTGTTTGCATATAAAAAATTGATCAAATTTATAAATAATGCTTCTTGCAGACGATTTTCTTCTAAAGCAAAACAAATGTTAAAATTCTTTATCTCATATTTGATCTGTTAAGAGCATGTCAGCATAAGAAGCGCAATATTTAATTGTCCAATCAAATCCAATGTTCTTGAAACGTCTTATAATTGTTTAGTTTTTTTAGTGTTTTTTTTGTTTAGTTTTTCAATTGTTTAGTTTTTTTTTTAGTTTTAGAATGTTCTCCTTTTTTTTATCGAAATATGTCGCCAAGCTCCGGATTCCGGTAAGACTACAAAACTATAATTGTTTTTTAATAATTCCATGGCATGCTCTTTTATATCGTAAAAGATAGCATGAATTAAATTTCTACTTGATGTGTTTAACTTTTAAAAGATTTTATATTGTTTTGAAAGCATATTTGTATAATTTCGTAAAGAAATAAAAAGCGAATTTATGCAGCTGAAGATGATTACTTAAATTGCAAACCACAATGGTATTTTCTTAACATACAACTGAGTATAAATTAATCTTTTATGCTAATAAGAATGTAACATTAAGTTATTAGAATTACTTGCATTCAATATATTTTATATATAGTAGTGCCTTCTGGTTGTAATTTATCAGAACGAAAACACTTATAAAAACAAATTGAATAAAAAATTTTAAAAAAAATGAGACAAATTTCCAACAACAGTTATTTTATAGAACCATAAATTTATATAATACAATTTTCCAATCAGATTAGTATAATATATATGTATATATTTATATATAATTACATATAATGATATCACAAGTTGACACAGTTTGAACATGAAACAGAAAAATCCTTTCGCCATTTACAAAGCATTTCTTAATTAGATTATTCAATATTTTATTTCGAAATTAATACAATCTTTTCACTTAAGGATAATATATTGAAATTTAATATCCGACAAAATAATTTACATGTAAAAATAATGAAGTATTCCACTTATTTTAAAATAAATATATTAATGGAATAGAATACATAAAAGTTCAAAGCAAAAATCTCAGAACAAATTACGCTAATTCAAACTAGAGGATAAGAAACTGTGTTTTTCTGTGTTTGAATAAATAAGTAAACAACATTAGAAATTCAATATAAATCGCTATTTCAACTTTTTATGAATTCTAAAATCGAATTTGCTTCCACATGAAAACACTTGCATCATGAAAAGCAGAACTTTTTGGATAAAAAGTTTATCAAAATTTTTTCATTAATTTAGAAATACAGTAGACTTTTAATTAACCCAGATGGGTGGGAAATGCATCATCCTAAATATAAGTGAATAATCCCGGATAATCAAATATACTCCTATTTTATGAAAAAAAAGTGACTAAATAACAAAAGCAAATTTAAAATAATTGTACGATAGGACGTTAATAACTTAAGTATAACATAAAAGTGAATGGTAATAAATTTTTAAATGATATTTAGAATTACAATTAGTACAAAAAAACAGAAATGTAGCATCTTTCGCAGAAATATGAATGATAGAAATTTGTTTCTTTGTGGTAGTATTTTTTATAGTTGAAACAATAGAGAAGTATTTTTACAGAAGCATCTTTAAAGTTTAAGACAATGAGATATAAAATAAAACATATACAGTGTAAAACGTTTTGGTGTACAGTTGCCACCAATTTTGGTGTAGAGGTAAACGAAAAATTTTGACGGTGCATGTAGTCGTGGTGTAACACTAGTATATAAGACATGTTAACTTGATTCTATCAAGAGGTACCTTTTGATACATGAAGGTTGACATAATCGATAATTAAATCCCCTCAATGGTGACCTGCGGACCTGATACGAACTTGCCAACATTGATGGATAGTCCACATTAAACAGTTGATTTGCTTAAAAATATACTGCTCAGAAAAATAAAATAAAAAATCCGGTGAAGTAGATAAAGTCTCCCGGTCAATAAACAATATTAAGAAGAAAAAATAATGAGCGAAATGCTATAAACAAAAAATGAAGGAAAAAAATGAGCGAAATGCTATAAACAAAAATTAAGAAAAAAATGAGCGAAATGCTATGAAAAAAAAATGAAGGAAAAAAAATAATAAGCTAAATGCTATGAAAAAAATGGAGGAAAAAATAATAAGCTAAATGCTATGAAAAAAAATGAAGGAAAAAAATAATGAGCAAAATGCTATGAAGAAAAAATCAAATGAGCAAAAATGATATAAATATATAAACTGAATAAATAAACTAGTATTCGTATATCGAATTCTATCACAGATAAAATTCTGGAAGGGGAGTAATGTGGTGTAACTACCACTACGAATATTAAATAGCTATTCACTAGTATATAAGACATGTTAACTTAATTCTGTCTTGAGGTACCTTTTGATAGATGAAGGTTGACATAGTCGATAATTAAATCCACCTCATAGTCCCATTTTTCTGAGCTTTTTTCGTTGTTATAGTTTTACTTATTTATTTTTTTAAATTGTTTGTTTGTCTGTTTTTTTACTGATAACATATTTTTATGAGCACCAGAATCAATATATGACCCCATTGCAAAAAATTTCTTTCAAAAACAAGAACAGTTTCTGTAATATATTCGCACCAATTCTTACAAACAGTTGTTATTTTATTAAGTCCTGAACTCATGAAGCAAAATTTGTATTAAAAATAACTAAATGAATAGAATTAGATAGAATTAATATTACTAAATATTAATTTTACAACTAAATTTCTGAACTTAAATGTATTTAGTTTACCTCCACAACAAACATGGTGGCAACTATTCACCGAACTCTTCTTTAGTCTAAAAAAAAGCTTTATAGAACCATTAGTTTTATCAACAATGTCCGATTTGAGTTTTAAACTGTAATGATTGAGAGACATGATTTTTTAAATGACAATTTTTATAGTAAAACACAATGAGTTTATGTAATAATGATGATTAAATTTAAACTTATATTTATAAATTTAACTTATAAATAAATAATAATACAAAAAACTAAGGTTTTAGCAATTTTTTTCATTAATATAAGCTCATATTTTTGTATTTGTATTATTATAGAAATAATTTGGGGAATAAATTTTAATCCCTAAATTTAATCGGAAATATTTATATGGATATAATTGTTTTTACAAAATATTGGATTGTCTAACTATATGAAATAGCAAGTTTACAATTTTTATCAAAAACAGCTTCTCCGAAAATATTCTTCAAAGTTATTTAAAATTTCTTAACAACATGCACAGTCAAGTTTCTGAAACTTTATTAATTTTTGAAAACTTGAAATAATTGAATTTATAAACAATAGTTAAAAATTTTTAAATTTATGCTTTAACATTATATTCATAAAATTGAATGTTGGACGTACTTTTATTCAAACACGTGCTAAAGAATTATTGTAGTTTATGTGTTCCAATAACACATTAACACTTCTCATGAAGTTTTTTATTTATAATTAAGGAACTAAAATTTGAAAGGCGAAATTGATATTTGTTGTAAATATTAGAAATAGATTATAAAAATTCAAATTTTGGAATTGAAAAGCTATGTTTAGCTTTCAAGTAAATAGAAAACTATGAGCAAATAAGATGTGCAAAAATATTTGTGGTAAATTCACTATAAACAGCTTACCAATTATTAGTAGTTTCAAATGGAAATTTATGAAATAGTATTAATTGTGAGCGTAATTTCTTGATTCTGTTGATTTCGGTAATAAGTAATTATTTTTAATTATCTCAAAAATAATTTAAGTAATCTACAAATAAACAACAAAAACCATTTTCGAAACTATTATTAGATTTGACAAAAAGTGTATAAGGTAAATATAATTCACCTGAAATTTCATGTAAATTTGGCATACATTTATTTTAATGTGTGTGTAAGATACATTAGTAATTATTATAATATAATCAGATTTAAAAAATTTCAGAAATTAAAAATTAAAACTAAAAAAACTAAAGTATTTCAGATTTTTAAATTTGATTAAATATAAAATAGCGAAAATTCTGTAGTCTTATTATTTTTCAGTTCCCAAAAAAAGTGTGATATTTAAACTTTTGAAAAGCTTGCGTTTTAAAACGACGTGTTTTTCTAATTTCATTTTTATTAAATATTCCTCTCCAACTGGTTCGCCTCTTGTTCACAAAATGTGATTATTTGATATGGAATTTACGGATAAAAGCGCACCAAATAAGTGCTACTTCGTTTAATAATAACTGATTCAATAAAATATATGAGAAAAAAAATCTAATCTAAAAATGCAAATAAAGACTAATATTATACCTATTTCTGTTAACTTGGATTTGTTTTAGAATTTGTCAATGTTATTGATATGAGTATTGATTTTACTAATCCATTGATTCAGTGGTTGCTATGTACACTGAGAAAAAAAGTATAGTCCAAATTACTAGAATATGATGAAATTTATAGTGTTTCTGGCTTTATGGAAACACCAAAAGGCTCGGTAATTCTTACCGAGGTACTTCAGTAATTATTTTAGTAAAATTAACAATAAAATATAGTTTTGTAATATGTGATAAATGTGGTAAAATTTGGTAATTTCATCATTATACGTTCGAGCAGTATTTCCCAAAGTGTGGTACGCGTACCCCCAGGGGTACGGGAACAGTTTGGTGGGGGTACGCGTTCTTATGCGAAATATCTTGTAACAAACGAAAATTTCAAACTTTTTATTTCAAAACAAAGATACCATGAAAATTTAAGATTACGTATTTTCGTATTGGCTATTTTTTGCAGAGTTAACAGTTAATAATTAGTGGTGTCAACAGCCAGTTGTGATTTTTAACTTTTGCGCATTTTTTTATAGTAAAAAATACATTCATTTTTTTATTAGTGGTACGCAGCGTTACGAAAAATTTAAAAAGGGTACACAAAAGTCATAAGTTTGGGTAACACTGCGTTTAAGTATGGAATAAAACCCTTTCTGCTTCGTTAAATTTACTTTTCAGTTTTGCATTTTTTACAAAATGTGTGATAATAAGAGCTATGATTATGAAAACCAAAATTTCCAGTAAGCCTTTACCATACGAATAAAAAAAACTTATAATTTAGTGTTATTTAGCAGAATTACGTTTTTTCCCCTAGAAATGTCATTACCATACAGTGTGGAAATTTTATCAGAATAGTTTTATCTGTGTATAAGTAGAGATTTATTGAAAAAAATGAATGAATTGAAAATAATATTTTAATTCAAAAATTGGTGTTTAGAATACTATATACGTTTTGATTTAAATTCTTAAAATCAGAGAATAATTGAAATTTATATTTTGCATTCTTTATTAATTTTTGTCTCATTTTGAATTGTAATTATAAAACTAACTTTTCCAAAAATAATTGTATTTTAAATATTGATATCGAACAAATAGATAATAAAATATTAAGAATAATAGATTGTAAGTATTGAAAAAATGAATTATATTTTTGTATCAATAGCCATCGTATTTTAAAAATCTGATAAATCTGATGATCGTAAATCTGATTAAAAGTCTGATGATCGTATTTTAAAAACGATAAATAGACATATTGCTCAGAGTACAATAGCAAATACTTTGCAGAGAGGTATATGTATTTTTTAAAAATGGTTTAAGGAATTTTATTAAATGAACTCAAATTTAACTAAACTACATCATTTATATAAAAAAATATTACACCTATCACAAGCACGAACAATGATCGTTTTGTCTGTATAGCACTCATTATTTTTTCCTCTTATAACAAAACATTCCAACAAGATACTGTACTGACAATCAGAATTTCAACGAATCTATTTAATATTACTGAATAGTTCAAGTTAATGAAGAAAAAAATTATTTTCCTTTTCTGATTTACATATAACATTATAGTGTTTTTTGAGAGGGCACACTGTTCCTAATCTTGAAACTAAATAATTAAAAAAACATCTTAGATAAAAGTAGTAGTTATGAAACAGTTAAAATAATCGTTTTCAAAATTAAAGCAAATTTTTAAATGGAGCAGACGATTAAAAATATGTAAACGGTAACTATAGCAACAACTTGTCTTACAATAATATGAAAATGATTTAGAATGTCTTTATTTCTGTGAGCATATTTTAATTATATGGGCCAGATTCAGATTCTGTAAAATATTATGCGATTTATAAATAAAAAGACTTGTTTTTTAATATTTTCTACGATTCTCATTTATCTAATTTGTAACCAATTATTGTAACCAGTTTATATGGTTTGTCTTTTTTCAAGTTTGATTCTTACTTCAGCAAGGTGAACAAGGTGAGTTCTTTTTTGTTTAAAACACTTTCAGGCTTTTATTAATCATTATTTTTTCAGCTTCATTAAAGTAGTAATGATAAAATAATTATTTAAAAAGTCAAAAGTTCTTTAAAAGTCAAAAAACATAATTTAAAAAATTCTAGAATGTTCTTTTATTCCTATTATTTTATGTAAATATGGGGTTTTCAGAGAGACAACAAAATGTCATTAACATAACAAGTATCTCACTGTTCTGAGAATCAAGCAAGTGTTTTTATATTATTAAATTTTTGACTCGTTATATTTGAAAATTATTTCTTTTTGAAAAAAATAGCTACCATTAGACTTTTATAAAAAATTTAGTTGCATAAACAAGTAACTTATATTAGATTGTGATGTAATTTTTTTTTTACATTTGTTTATTCAAAACTCTTCATTTTTAATAATTTGTCATATGCAGTCGGACTTCTATTTAACGAACTTCCATTTTGCGAATTTTTTCAAAGAACTAACAACATTCTGGAAATTTCTTCGTAAAATAACTTCGAAATAGTGAATTCGAATAGCGAAGTGGATTTTTTATTTAGCGAACTTTTCTTTGAGATCCATTATCCACTTTCCCTTTTTCCCAAAATATTTCAGAACATTTCAAAAACTCATTTTATGGGGGTAATGACCTTGAATTGGTTTTCGAAGCCACTTAACTTTTAGAGAAAGCAGTAAAATCGCTCCCTTTTTGTTTGCATTTCAAACAAAAACCTCTGACAAAATTGGCGGATTTTATCTGTTGCAATTAAATTTAAGAGTGCATGTGGTAATACATGTTTAAAATTACTGTTATATTAAATGCAACTGTAATTTTATACATAAATTTAGCTTTATTTGGTTGAAAATGTATGTAGCATGATAGTGCAACACTGGACAATGTTTTGCTCTATTCTCGCTTTCAATGCAGATTTCTTTTATATGGTTACGATCTATAAAATAAATAGTACATACTAGTTTACAAGATAAAGGTGCATCAATTGCTATTTTAATTATGTTTAGTATTTATGAATTTGAAACCTATTTTGTGCTGTTTAAGTATTTCAGTAGGGGATTTTCTATTTAACGAATTTTCCATATAACGAACTTATTATCGGGGTTTAGCGACTTCGTTAGATAGAGGTCCGACTGTATTTATTCCATTTTTAACACACTGTATTTAAAAAATGCATTTTTAATAATTAAGCAATTTATTCGACAAACTAAAGATTTTCTATGGATGAATACTTAAAATTTATTAATGACACTTTGCAACATATATTTTTTGATATTATATATTCGAAATTCACAAATTTTTTTTTCTTCTTTAAATTCGAAAACATATGTGCCCCCTTAATATAAGTTTATCTCATAATTAAAACTGCACTGCATAGCTGTTTAAAACTGCATAGTAAGATTTTTTCCTTGTGAACTACTTAATGGATTGAAGCTGTAAATAATTTTCACAAATTTAATACTTGGCGTTGTTATTTAAGTTCAATTGTTCCTTAGGAACGTTATTTAAAGTAAGTTTATTGTTATCTTGATTTATATATTTTTATGACTTTATTTTGCAAAAGGTTTGTTTAATTTAAATTTAAGAGCAAACTCATTTCTGTATTTATGTATCTCAGTGTTTTGAGACAAAAAATAAATAATTCAGTTTATAAGTCTCGCATCATTACTTTGACGAAGAAGTAGAACAAATCCATTAAGCAGCTTTTACAAGAAATGAACATCTAAACGTGATACAGTAATGAGAAAATTAGCTTTAAAATGAGTATATGTAAAGTGCATCAGTTATCTACGACAAGTACATTTGAAAAGCTATGAAAACAAATAAAACTAAGCATTTTAATTAAGTAATTAGCACTGAATAATGTTTAAAAACGATAACCATATGAATGAAACTTCTACTTTTCTAGAAACTTTTGATAGAATAAGAGTTTAAAAGGAAACTACTTGATCTTTTGATTTTGATTTATTTTTTATGGGGTTTAAGAACAGATGAAAATGAGCCAGCATTTTTATTGTTATCATGAAAATATGGCTCAAGACGAGAGATTATTTACTCGTCTTTTACTCTCGCTCCCTCAGAAACATTTTCACACCAAATCACATCCGTACCGGATATGCATTATTACCAGCAGAGCATAACAGCTCAATGCACCATCAAAATGGTGGTTTCGAAACACATAACAATTAACCAGCAACACATATTCTTTATCCTTTTTGTCAAATGTAAAGGGGATGCCACATTGCGATCGCCTTTCTTGGTGTGTGCACCATGCTGTCCCAGTGTATAGAGCCTTGTCCATGTCCCCTATGTCCAAGTACACAAGTTCCAATCAATGGACTATGACCGTGATGACAATTGACAACACTTACAACCAGATGGCAGTGCTTTAGATCGTCTTCCGAAACGTCATAGCTAAGGGCTTCGTTCCAAACGGGATTGATAACACCTTTTTTGGTAGTAGTTTTCTTTTTTTTAATTTTCTTGTTGTCTCCTGTCGTTAGGCTTACTTTGACGTAGACATCTAAAAAAGAATATTCCTTTATTACTAAGCGTTAAATAGAAAAGTTATGCTAGTTAATTGTTTTAAAACTTGATTTAAAATGCCGGCAACAAAAAACAAATAGGTAGTATAGTGTGAGAGGAACTGTTTCTTATCATTTTTTTTTGAAAAGCATAAGAAGTTTAAAGGTTTGTTGCTAAAAAGAATGAAAAAATAGACTATGATAAAAAAGTTGCTGTCACTTTTACGAGTTAATTTTTTTCGAACACTTAAGGTATTACAAGACATTTTAAAATTTTTAGCGTATTTAAAACAGGGAATAAACAGAAGGTGTCCAAAATTATTTTTTATTGCTGTAAAGTGGACTGTTAGTGTTATTATCCTATATTTCAATCCATTTAACATGCAGTTCCGTAGTAGGGTTAATATTTCTTTCTTAAGGGTTATTCTTTACAGCTCTGTAGTAGGGTTAATTTATTTCTTAAGGTTTATTCTTTACAGTGACATTACTTTTATTATTACTGGTTAAAACTTTGGTGCTTGTAGAGGCACAGTTTTAGAAAAGTTTTCTATAATTATAGTAAGGTATCAGGCTAAACCACAGCGTAGTGCAAGTTAATCAGTCCTACATATAATAAAACGATATTACTGTGTAATCTTTTTCGAGTTGGCGGAAAATTTTCTCGAAAAAAGTAGTTCAAAGTATCAATTATAAGTTTCAAACTTTATGAACAATTTTCTCTGTTAGTGCGTTATATTATAATTAGAATTCAACTTTTAACTGAAATTAAAATGGTTGTTATAACAGATGATTATGATTTAAATAAGTTCTAACGCTGTAGAGACAAAATAAAAATTTCCCTGACACGCGACAAGTTGTTTGTTGTTGGAAGTCATCGAGAGGTAAATTTATTATGCAGTATAATTGAAATTTATGCAGTATAATTGAAAGTTTTCGAATATAGTGTATTTTGTTTGCTGGTTACGTATGATTGTTTGCAAGAAAAATTGCAAGCGATTGCCAGAAAACTATGATTTTTTCATCAGTCGAAAAATCATGCGTCAATAAAAGGACCAAATGAGAGCAATTGAATTTAAGAGAAATGAATTCACATGTTTGTTTTCAATTTATTTTTAATCAAAAACTATATCAACTTACCAGGATATTCTTTAGTTTCTACAGAAACCAAATTAGAAGCTTTTAAAACAACTAAAGTCAACCTTCCTGCTGAGGGAAGGTAGCTTAATGATAAAAGTATTTCAGGTCTATCCTGCGCAACCTGAAATTAAAAAAATGACAGTTGTAAAATAGTAATCAATTAGAATACGATATATAATATAACTATAAGTATATTTTTTGCAAAGAACATAGATCGGGGATCTTTGTAGGTTACTATATAATAAGGAGCTAAAAAAGTAAAAACTATGACATTTGGATTTTATACAAAAATAAACATTATTTAAAATTATATTATATTTATTGCTCGCAGCATATACATGGAATGAGCTTCAGATTCTTTTGATTATAGGTATAAAGCTATAGTGCAATTTCATGATTAAGTATTATTGGTTTCAGTTATTTTGAATACATAGTAGAATCAGAAAATCAATGGTGGATATATTTACCCCACAACTGAATAGAGTGTAAAAGAGGAGCGAAATTTAAATGATGTTATCTTGACAACTGACGTACTGTTTCCGATATAAATGTTTTCCCTGGATTTAGTAAACTTTATAACTATTAAATCATATTATGTTTAAAAGTTATTCAGATTCAGTAAGAGTTTTAAATTATATTTATTTACGCGGCAGAAATTTCTATCTAAGCAAGTGAGATTTTGTTTCATTTCAGGCTTTTTACACTAAATTGAATAAGACCAAAGAAATCAAAAGTTATTAAAATATTTATGCAAAAAAATCACAGCTTGGTATTTATACCTACTTACGCATCTAATATGTCTAAATAGACAAGAATGGTATCGTTTCTTAAATAACTTCCAGTAACACATTTCGCAGACATACATAACTTTAATGATTAGCGAAGCATTGATTCAATCGACTTGATTTTAATATTACTCAAATTAACGTAAAATGATAAGCAGGGTCTAAATATTGAAATTTAAGAGCCGAAAGTTTAGTAGTATAGAAATTTAGTACCAAACTTTGGTAGTATATGTAAGTCTGGTGTATAAAAATTTAAAAGTCGAAATTAATTAAAATTACATAACTGTACTTTTTACATATATAATGCATATAAAAACTTCTGTAACTTTGAAGCTATTAGTGCGATTGACTTTGTTTTGGTTTCATTTCATTCAATGCAAATCATACTACATAGGAAATAGTTCTTCCTTTGCCTGGAAAAATCATACACCATTATGATTATTATAGATCATGAGGAATGACACTACAAGTTGATTGTTTGGATTAAGTAACAAGCATTACACCAAGAAAACATTATAAACATGCATATTATGTAAAAACCATTACGATTATTAATGATCACGAAGAATCTAGTTTGAAGTTAAAATTTGCTTGATTAAATTCGCAATTAATCATAACATTAATTAAATTTAATACAGTTTAAACGTAATTCAAGAAAAAAAATTTCCGACTATCAGGATAGTTATGTTTATTTCATTATTTTAATGCTGCCATTTGCATAAAATAGCACATAGCACGAATCACACATTGGGAGTTTGGAGTTTTATATTGCAATTAATGAATCAAACGCGATTATGGTTGTTGCAGATTACAAAGATCCCCTCTATAAATTAAAACAATGTTTGGATAAAGCTTAATTATAATTTTAGAGCATATCGACTAATCAAGCATTCAATATTTTTTAATACTTCATAAATGTTGTCATTCATCTAAAATAGCACAGAGTGTGATTTCGGAAAATGTTTTAGTTCTGCAACCACACGCAATTACAATTTGATTGATTTTGATCCCGAAGAATCACGTTAGAACTTAATTGCTTGGATTAAGTCACAAACATTTTATTACATTTAAGAACGCTTGCAATCGCAATAACTTCATCGAGAAAAGTTTAAATGTAATTCATTTGCGTATAGATAACCAAAGATTCAATATTGTTCAGACTTAATTATTTATTTGTAATTTGTATGAACATTTTTAGCTTGAAAAGGTATTCAAATACATAATTTATGAAAAAATAATAGGTGCCATGGGATTTATAAGAACATATATAATATTTTGTCAATAGGCAACAGTAGCATTTGAATGATTCAATCCTTTAGTTTGAGCGTGGTTTATTTCTGCGGAGAATAAACTGACAGTGCAAATCGGCGTGTAGAACTTCAATTACAGTTATTTCTAAGAATAAAACAGATCATTCTCATTTTAGTATTAATCTAAACAATTGACTATGCAAGAAAAAATGTATTTAACTATGAGGAGAGCATATACCTTTTTTAAGGCTCATATCATAATAGTTTTATAGATATTAGAACTCAAGGGAAGGAAAATAAATAATTTATTAGTTAATTTAACAATGAAGCATTTAATGCTCGATGATTTTTAGATTTTTTGCAATGTAAAATAAAATATTAATGGGATGAGTTTCAGGCTGTTATAGTTAAGCAATATGATAAAGGACATTTTTTATGATTTTTATGATCACGAAAAGGGATTTCTTTTTCCCGTGATATAAACATAAAATGGATTTAGAAACATGTATTAAACATTTCGCAGGTTAACTTATTGGTGCATTTTTGTTGTAAGTTGGACTATTCTTTTTTAAAAAAATTGAAAGATAGTTTTCTTATAATTCTGGGTTCATCCACCTATAAATCAAAAATTATATACGAAATACAAAAGTCTACGTTTAACGGAAATAATAGTTTATTTGTAAATCTATACGAACATACCTTTTCTTCAATTTTTAGAAGCTTAGTATTTAAATTTTATAAAAGAGAAATCATAATTATTATGTATTATTGGTGCAGTTTTTTTGCAAGTTGGACTATTCTTTTTTAAAAAAAAATCGAAATATAGTTTTTTTGTAAGTCTGGGTTTATCATCCTATAAATCAAAAATTATATACGAAATACAGAAGTCTACGTTTAACGGAAATAGTAGTTTATTTATAAATCTATACGATCATACCTTTTCTTAAATTTTTAGAAGATTATTATTTAAATTTTGTAAAAGAAAAATCATAATTAGTATGTATTATAATCCGTTTCGTTATATTTTTTAGATTTTCTATGTTTTTTTTTAGTTGTTGCTCAATTGGCAGATTTTGTGTTTTGTACTTACTCATTATGCTACTCATTTTGTATTTACTCATTATACTTTGAGTGCTGTATATCAATAAAAAATGGGAGTTATATTTTTTAATATCTAAAATAAATCTAATATCTGGATCAAAACAAAATGATAGTTGCTGGTCTTTCAAATTTATTTTTTAACTCAAAGTAAAATATTTTAATAGAATACAGAACAAACGCAAATGTTTGAGTATTAATTATTGGTTTATTTTTATTAGCTTTTTTCTAATAATTTTTCCAGTCAGTTGTTAATGAACGTTGTAACTAGTTTTGAATTTTTATGTGAATAAAATATGTAATTTCCTAAGTAAAATGCTCTCAACTCTACATTTCTGTATCGTTACTTTTTTCTTTAATCGATTTTTAAAATAGTAGGTAATGTTTGGGGCGTTGGGTTTAAAAATGACTTTATTTTGAGCATTCTAAATTGAGGAAGTGGCCTCACGAATGAGTGGTGCAGCCATCTATCCGTGGGGTTCTGATCTAAGGCACACTTTCACCCTTGCGTTGCTCTCTTGTCAATCAAAAGGTGCACCTTCCCGACTTAATTCTCACAAGGCTTACAGCTAGCAAGGATGGCTTGTCCAAGTGTCATTAGATACCGCATCATAAAAACTTAGAATTCAAAAAACATTCAAGTTAGGCAATAAATATTTTTTTTGTAAACTAAAGTAGTAGAAATTGACTTTTAGCAATAAAAAAGTAAGCAACTTCCGTGAAGTTTTGTCTAGAAGTGTATAATTTGGGACTATAAAGTCTAAAAATATTAAAAAAATAATTGGTTAACAAAAGCATGAATAAAAGTAAAAATATTAAAAAAATAACGGGCTAGCAAAAGCACGAATAAAATAAACTTAACACATAAAGAGATAAATAAAAAAGAAGAAAAGCAAGCGATAAAATTAGAATTAAAATTTTTAGAACAACAGAGTTGTTGGTTTTTTAGGGATTTGTTTTGGAATTTGAGTTTTCTTATAACCCGTTACTGGTTTTTGTAGTTTGTTTCACGAGATTATAACTATCCCGTTACGGGTACTTCATATTTGTTACTGTTTGTGAATAAAAGTTTTTTTTTTAATATAAAAAACAGAACTGTTATTTATATAGCTTGATACGTTACAGGACATACCCAAAACCAATGTTTAACTCATTGTGTCATAAAATGTGAAAGAATATAAAGTACCAGGACCGGAGGTTATTGATGAAATCAGAAAATCGAGGTTGTTGTAAGCAGTCTGACTGATGCATTGCCTTGTTTTTGTTCGTTTGATTTTGGCAACTTTTATTAATTAATTTGTAGAAAATATATCAATAGAAGTGTTTTTTCTTTCTTTCGTCTAAGTTTGTCTTATGTTATAATCTTTATTAAAATATTTCTTTTTCTCAAAATGATCTGTTTATTTACAATTGCAATTTAATTTCAACACGTTATCAGCACGACGCTCTGTGTAAATAAATATTAGAAATTCGGATCTAAGAAGACAGGCAGCACAATAATAATCGCCGCTATGGAAGAATACAAATTGAAGAAGTTGAACGGCGAAAATTACCATGCATGGGCAATACGTGCCCGTGCACTGATGGTACAGAAGAAATGCTGGGAGGCAGTTGAGCCTGGCTATGGACTTACTGAAATGTCCGAAAATGAGAGAGAGAAAAATGATGAAGCTTTAACTCTAATGTTCTTGATTGTAGAAGATACGTTTTTGGATGATATTGGCGACTGCGCCAAAGCGAGGGACGCATGGATTGTATTGAAGGATATGCATACCAAATTTGGCTTACTGCATGTTTTANAGAACATATGATGTTTGGATTTCCATTCCTGAGTTACTCCACTTGGAATTTTATATATATATGTGTGTGTGCATATAAAATACTTTTTTTGTCTTACATGATACATTTCATTCATGTACACTTTTTCTATTCTTTTTCCTTTTTCTTTTAATTTCTCTTTTTCAATTATTTTATGTACATAACAAAATTTGTTTCATTTATTGTTCTTTTTACTTCATTTATTGTTTTATTTATTGTTTCTTTTTTTTTAAACAAATGTGATGCACACCTTTGTCCTCAGCAAGACTTTTCATTGTTGTATCCTAAATTTTATTGTAAAAATTATCTAAAGCAAGCTACTATGTATTATGCAATTTTATTTTAATAAATACCCGCTGATCAGACTCGCTCCCGGGGTCGTGGCGAGCTGGACTGGTAGCCAGACGTGGACTATGCGGGTAAGGGATTTGCAAACCTAGGTACGTGCCCACGTTTGAAGGGGAAAAAAAAAGTCTGTCTAGATTCTATTACTTACCTTCTATAACGTGAACAACCAAATCTGATCTATCAAAATCGTATTTAAGGCGAAAATGAAGACGGCCGTACTTAGTTCCATCTTGGCTGTCTGTTGATTGGTGAAAGAAAACCATATCCTTTTTCTTATAAAGGTCTGGTTGAATTGTTCCTGTAATAGTCAGTGAAATTGAGTAAAAAATCTTTTAACTCGAAAAAGCATTAACTTCTTCGAATATTTATTCTAAAAGTAAGACTTAAAATCATTATGATATCTAAAAAGGATAGGATATACTTTGTGCTATGTAGATTTTTTTGCTTCAGTTGTTCTAGTATTTACGAGAAGTTTAACTTAACATAATAATACTCAAACGTTGCGTTTTTAGAGTCGGTTATAAAATTTTAAATAATTACTTTAGAGTGCTTTTTTTTTAAATATTTTTTTCAAAATTTCGTTAATTGTAAGGTAAATTATGCGTTTTATTAAAAAATTGGATTGTTTTTTAAAAAAATTCTCGAAAATAGATTTTTTTATAATATTAAGAAAGGAAGTGTTAATTTTTTGAAAATTGTTTCTTAATTATTTTATCTACCTTCCACAAATTGATTTGTAAAAACATTATTTTTCTTTAAATGTCCCATAGTTTTAGATAATGTATAAATGCATAACACCACACTTTTGCAACCCTTTTGCTAACTTTGATTTAGAATTTTTTTTATATTTTTTGCTTTAAAAATCACAATGTCTATTATTTAGATTCATGTTGTTTTTATTAACGGCTATTTTGACTCGCAGAAAACTAAAAATGATGATAACTTCATTGAAACAAATAAATAATTCGTGTTGATTACGTGCTTTTAAATAATTCAAAAATTATAAAAATTAAATAGAAATGGTAAATTTTGTTTTCAGACCTACACGTATAACTTCAGAGCATATTTATGCGTTCGGAGCAAACGCATAAGTGTTTGTAGTACAAGTTTATCAAAAAGGTGTTGCATNTCTGTCTAGATTCTATTACTTACCTTCTATAACGTGAACAACCAAATCTGATCTATCAAAATCGTATTTAAGGCGAAAATGAAGACGGCCGTACTTAGTTCCATCTTGGCTGTCTGTTGATTGGTGAAAGAAAACCATATCCTTTTTCTTATAAAGGTCTGGTTGAATTGTTCCTGTAATAGTCAGTGAAATTGAGTAAAAAATCTTTTAACTCGAAAAAGCATTAACTTCTTCGAATATTTATTCTAAAAGTAAGACTTAAAATCATTATGATATCTAAAAAGGATAGGATATACTTTGTGCTATGTAGATTTTTTTGCTTCAGTTGTTCTAGTATTTACGAGAAGTTTAACTTAACATAATAATACTCAAACGTTGCGTTTTTAGAGTCGGTTATAAAATTTTAAATAATTACTTTAGAGTGTTTCTTTGAAATATTTTTTTGTAAATTTCGTTAATTGTAAGGTAAATTATGCGTTTTATTAAAAAATTGGATTGTTTTCTTAAAAAATTCTCGAAAATAGATTTTTTTATAATATTAAGAAGGGACTGTTAATTTTTTAAAAATTGTTTCTTAATTATTTTATCTACCTTCCACAAATTGATTTGTAAAAACATTATTTTTCTTTAAATGTCCCATAGTTTTAGTTGTTTATACTTTTGGTATTTTGTAAAGATATTTTATGAATTTGCGAATTTTTGAACTTTTTAAATAATGGAAAAATGTTTTTGGTAGGATTAGTTCAGTTGATTTTAAAGCATACATTATTATTATTTTTATTTATACATTAAGAGGAGCAAGTAAAGGAAAAAAATAGATAAATGAATAACACCACACTTTTGCAACCTTTTTGCTAACTTTGATTTAGAATTTTTTTTTATATTTTGCTTTAAAAATCACAATGTCTATTATTTAGATTTATGTTGTTTTTATTAACGCCTATTTTGACACGCAGAAAACTAAAAATGATGATAACTTCATTGAAACAAATAAATAATTCGTGTTGATTACGTGTTTTTGAATAATTCAAAAATTATAAAAATTAAATAGAAATGGTAAATTTTGTTTTTAGACCTACACGTATAACTTCAGAGCATATTTATGCGTTCGGAGCAAACGCATAAATGTTTGTAGTACAAGTTTATCAAAAAGGTGTTGCATCCTACCATTTCGATCGTTGTCTGTTAAAAAATTATTATCTCTTTTTTGACCAAAAAAAAAAAAAGAATCCTTACATTTTTAAGCTAAAAATTTAAAAACTACGTTTTTAAATTTTTATTTTATTATTATTTTTTAGAATTGATTTCGAATGTAAAAAAAATTTGTACGTATTTTTACGTCCGAAAATTCAATTAAAGATTAAAGGGCGAAACATTTTTTAGCAACTTTTAGCATGAAATAATTGAAAAAAAATTGAGCATTATAGCATTGGTATGAAATTTCGATCAGTGATAAATTTAATTTGGTGAACTATTATAAATTTTACTTTCTATGTTTAGGAAACAATTTAAACTTCTGTTGTCTTCAGGTACAGAATATCGTGTTGAAAATTTAGCTCACTAACCAGTCCGATATAATCAAAATTTAGGTTTACTATAAATTTCTTAAGGGGATATTATTAGGAAAAACGTCTTTTGTAAAACAGAACAATAAAAAAAAACTAATGAAAATCGTAATGTCTAGCGCAGAACTCCAGCTGAAACTTGAGTAAATAAAGCAAACGAAGAAGTTATCAAAAACTTGATTGACGATAAATTTCCATTAGCGATAATTTCAATTACAGTTAATTACAATAAATCAATGACAATAAATTTTGCTTAAAGCGGTCAGTGAAACTTGTATTATCCCCATCACAGTACTCTAGTGGATATTTTAACTCCCTAAGTTTATTCGATAAATAGAAGGAATTTCGATTTAGGGTATGTTTTTCAGGTAATAGTACTGGGAAGCACTGTAGTGGTCAGGAAACGACTGTTGAAGTTTGTATTGTCAGAGCTCCAGATAAGATGTGAACCTTTAGCCCCAAATTTGATTGCAAGATTTCACCCCAACAGACATTGAAGTTGGTTACTAAAAATTTAGTAAATATGATTGTAAAACATGATATTTGAACAGAACCTTGATGATTTATTTAAAAATGCTTCCAAAAAAACTTATTTATTTAAAGTGTATATTTCTGAAAGAAGAAAGAAAATCGAAATAAACGTTTTTCTTTTATTTCTTAATGTTCGACTTAAAATTCTTTTGCCCATAAAAACCAGCCAAATTGTAGATATATATTGAAATTATCTTTCTTAAGAAAGCAATTGAGCTAAAATTCGACTAAAATTTTAATAAGAACTTAATGATATTGAAACTAACTCCCATAGTTCTGTCTAAATTTCATCGATATATTGAGTTGGAAGTAGAGTAAATATCCCAAAACATGCGCGGTTTAAAATTTATTTCTGTAACATTTACATTCAATGTGAAGGTCATGATAATTATCATCGAAGGCATGTAAAGTAGCTACTTATTTTAATCTAGGGTAAGGGCACATTAAAGAGTTGGTAATCTTTACTGCAAACAACTCAGAAACAGAAGAAGAGCTGAAGGTTGTTAATTTATCTCAGGCATAAGCTAGTGAAAACATTGGGTTGGTTGATTCAGTTTCCATGGTGATGTCCAAGTGGTCGCAGCTGACGTAAAAGAGGCATTTATCAAACTTTTAGTTAGTGTTTTCCGGGATTTGAGGCTTTATCCAAGCTTTAATTAGACCAGCAGGGTTGAACTACGTTTCAATTTTCACTAATGGTGTTGACGGGAGTTTTATTCATTGAAATATGAAATGGCTCGTGAATAATAATGATATGTTTGAAAATATTTTAGCATGAAAAATTTATGTTAACACATTTGATGCATATTATTCAGAAATAATGGCTAATTAAACTGTATCAAATCATTAGATATAAAGTAATCATTTTCTTTTTAAAGATATTCCTAGGCTTGACGGGGGAAGTTTTTCAACTTTTTAATCACATATTAATGAATCTGGAGAATTTACAGTTAATAAATCAATTTATTTTTATAGGAATGTTATATCTCGAATAACATACCAAAAGTATAAATCATTAATTATTTAGAAGACTAAAATAGTTTCAAATGTTGGCTTTTAAAAATATTCTACAAGGGGCTTAAATCATTCAATTCTGATTAACATGAAAAATTTCATTAGTAATTTTTGCATTTTTTTTTAATATTATAAATTTTAGTTTTTATTAAAATTAGATATTTTAACGATCAAAGGATGATTACGAAGAATCATTAGTAACATTTCTATAATTCAGAAAAGAAAGACTTCAGACAGTTAAGAAAATGAAGCAAAGAGTTTTTGGTTTAAGTAAATAACTTCAAGGTATCTTAACAAAATATTTGTTTGTTTCGATTCGTGAGGTTTGAAGCTACTTGTGCAAAAAGGGTTTCATCTGCATAATTATTTGAATGTAATTGTTAATATTTTGGGATTTAATTAACCAATGATCTGTAATTTAAAAATTTTCTGGAACTTATTTGCTTAGTTGTAGTTTAAGTAGACGTTGAGTTTAGATGAGTTGAGAATAGTGATTATTCTCATAAAAAACGGAATAGGCCATATTGTGCCAAACGTAAATGTTATTGTCAGATACCAAGTCTGTGCGAAAGAAAAACAGCAAAGTAAAAAAGAGGAAAGATCACAGACACGATTTAAATTCATAGGACTCGTACACAAACGCACGCAAAAAAGCAACCAAACGAAAAGTTTGCTACTGAAACTATAAATATAAATTATCATTTTTCTTTATAAATTATCGACTTGTGAAGCAAAAAAGTCAGTAAAAACATAATAAAAGACACAAGATATTCGAGTAGGAATAAAATATTTTTCGAATATTTTAAGAAAATTAAATAGAACACTTTAAAATATTTTATCGAAAATATTTACTTTCTTACGATTTACATATAAAAAAACATGAACTCATGAATAAAACATGAATAATTTATTTAAACATACTCACCTAATGGGCTTGCTGATCCAGGACTTGGCCCGCAATCTGAGTCCTTCGAATCCCGTGAACTCTGTGAGTTTTGCGAGTAAGCTGGTGAGAGTAAAGGGCTGAGTGATCTGGGCCTGATCCCCCCAGTTGTGGGGCTGACTGGCCTCAGGACGGGATCCGGGGACCTAGTTTCCGGGGATGGAGTCCTGAGAAAGGAAGGCGATCCAGGACCACCGGTCTGACTGTCACACCTAGTACAGATGGAAAGTCGGGGCACGGGGCATGGCATCGCCCGGGCGTCCATAGATCGAGCCCGGTTCACTGGTGACCTAAGAATTAAAAAAAATATATATGTTAAACAATGAGTCACTGAGATATTAAAAAAAAATTATATTACAGGAAATTTTATTTGCTTTTAGTTATATTGTCTATTAAAGAGAAACAAAAGATTTATGATTTATTTTTTATTTATGATAAATTTATGGAATTTTTTGTTTTGACCTTTAGCTTACGGCTGGTACAAAATGTGGACCACATGTAATGGTACACCGTAAACAAAGGGTTGGAGATATTTAAATACGGCACACCATTCTTTAAAAATCACAGGTAAGAGTAAATTTTGCAGATGAAGAGCCATTTTCACTATTTTTAGAGCCCAGTTTTTAGTTATTGATCTCTAGTTTGGCTAGATTAGCGTTTTACTTTGATAACACAGTTCCGCCAAAATACACATATATTTTTAGTATTCGTCGAATGATTGCTAGATAACTGCTGAAAAATTCAATAAGAGATGATAGTATTAGAAAAACCTTATTTATTCTAAAGTGCCATGCTCACAATACCGTTGTTTGTAATAAGGTTTTCAATTGCAGAGTAAAAGTAAAAGAACATGTTAAGTGCCTGGTTTGTGAGTTAATTTTGACAAAAAACAAAAAATATGTTTATTTTGACAAAAAGGAAGAATTATCTTGATCATCAGAAAAGAGAGGGTTTAACACCTGGTAGAAAAATTAATTGTTTCTCACCCGAAATCATCTATAACATATTAGTAGTACTGAGTGTTCAAAAAGAACCAACGATTTGAAAAATCAATTAAAGAAAAACGGTAAGAGATAATTCTATTAAGGCAACCCGGTAAAAATCAGCTAAAATTTGCTAAAAACTAAAATAAGCCACATAGTTACTTAACAAATAGCGCTACCAATCAAACATATGCATTCAAAGTAACCACTATTTGTAGTAATAGTGTAGCGCAATAAGAAAAAATATTGGTTAACGTAAGCGAGAAGATTTCATTTATAAAATTATGCTACTAAAGAAGTGTTTTATGCAGCTGAAAACATTGTTTTTCAGTCAACAGCTACATCTGGTGACTTTTTAAGTAACTAATGTTTAAAATTAGTGAATATCTACTTGTTTTTCTTAGTACAATGCATTAAACAGTACATTTTACTCTCCTACAGCTTTTATTGTTTTATGTACATTTTACATGTAATGGTTTTATTTCAACAGTACATTTTAATTTCCTACAGTTTTTATTTAATTAAGTTTTCAATTGGTCGATTAAATATTTGACAAATTAAATCTTTTAAGTAAATTTTCACATAAAAGCGTAGTAAATGTCCATAAAGTATTTTTTTATTGAAAAAGAAAGACATTTGAAAAAAATTCTACGCCATTGTTAGTTGATTATAGAATTAGAAACCTTATAAATCTTTTCCAAGTTCCAACCTATAAAATAAAGGAAAATCAAACTATTTATCATTATACAAAATTGTATAAAAATGCTTTTGTTTTTGTAAGTGTAATTTTTTTGCATATCCGCACTGAAAAAAAAACAACATTTTGAGTGAACTTACATGTTTTATTTCTATTTCCACATAAAAGATATTTTTAAGAAATAGCCTATACAATTTCTGCTAGTAAAGATCTAAAATATCACAAGGCGTTGTTATAAAATGTGAAAATGAGAATCTAAAAGAAGGCATTGATATAGTTTACATTGATGTTAGAAAGCAGAATTCTCGTGCAAGTAATATCATGAATAAATATGATTTTGAATCCTTTCGTTTTCTGCGGTATTTCCGTTTGAGGAAAAACTCTTCAATGAAAATTGGTGCATATAAAAAAATAGTAACATATTTGAATGATTCTCTTTGAGTCTTTTGAGAATGTATAAATATCTAGTATGTAAAATTTAATGTTCATCGTTTGTACGCTCCGAACACAAATTCACAATTTTTAGTTGAATTGCATCATATTTGGTGTTTGCATGCTGTTGAAGACTTAGGCAAACATTCCAGTTCACCTTAACCTTTTGCTTACGGCTGGTACAACATGTGGACAACATGTTATGGTACTATATGATACAACGTAAGACTACGGCTGGTACAACATACGGATCACATGTGATGGTACTATATGATACACTGTAAGCTTACGGCTGGTACAACATATGAACCACATGTGATGGTACTATGTGATACACCGTAAGCCTACCGCTGGTACAACTTATGGACCACACGTGATGGTACTATATGATACACCGTAAGCAAAGTGTTAAAACATCATTAGACCACCTGTTCAAGAGCAAGCGCGTATGAAAGAGATTTCCTGTACGACCATTGTTGGAATATGCTGATGTTCTTCGCGAGTTTAAAAATGATTTATATCATTATTGAGAATAAAGACTAAATTTAATTTTAGTTTATAGCTCTAATTAAACTGAAAGAATTAACTTTAATATAATTGTGTGTTCTTCATAATGAATTATTTTTCATTTATTTTATTAGGTAAGACAAAGTATAAAGTTTTTTGCGCACAGTTTTTTCCTTAATAGATCTAGATTCACACTCAATTGAAAAACATATATTTATACTGAAGAAGAACAGAAATTCGCGATATTAATGTTCAAAGGTGCCTCTTTTATACTTGGTTGCGATTTCTTTGTTACATTAAAAGAAAACATATTTGAATTTTTTTCTTTAGATATGGGTTTTTAGATATTGGTCTTTAAATAAAAATGTCTTATACATTTTTTAAAATTCTGGTAATGGAAGTTTTAAAAATTAATTTTATTTATGACTTAGTTAATATAAATTATCCAAGAGGAAAAATAATGTAGAGGTAGGACACGTGAAATTAATAAAAAAGTACATATTTTAATATCAATTACATGGATCTCTACATAGGTTACACTGAGCAAAACTGAGTTATTTGATTCTTCACTGTGTATTCATAATATTACATTGAGTCGCTCGATACATGCTCAATATAGTATTCTTGATAAGTTGATAAGTATTGATAATAATTGAGTTGGACAAGTTAATTTTCTTTAATTTACTAGTTTTTGATTGGAAAAGTTTTGATAAACAAAGTTATTACTGGCTTTTTTAAAGTTCCAAGCACGTAGTTCGAATAAAAAAAAAGTTAAGACAAAAAAATTGAAAGATATATAAGGGATAGTAAGATCGTAATAAAATCTCTTTGATGAGATAAAAAAATGTTCTTGATCTTCTCGTTTAGTTGACATTATATCACATGAAAACTGTACTGTATTTCTTACATTTCACTTCAAGCCTAAATGAAGTATAAAACTAAGTTAACAATGTGAAAAATCGCATAAGTAGGGTGCTAGTATAGAGGAAGTTTTCCATTATGTAAAAGCCAGAACGGTCGAGAGAGGTTATCCTTTTTATACTTGATGTAGAATTAATTTACTTCAAGTTGTTGGTGCAATAATTTAACAGATGATTGCGAAAATATCACTAAAGAAGACATATTTATCTACGATAGGATACCTGTAAGCGACGCCATCGTGGGTAAATCGTGTCATTCGTTTATGCCACGATTCAGAAGTCAATAAAGTTTGATGCACACTAGTGACAACACTTACAAGTATCCAATTAATTCTGATCCGAAAATTGATTCAGCTAGATAATAGACCAAGCCTTATTGCTGTACCGTTAAATCAGATGATATAATCACGTATTCTTCTTTTCGAGTAGTAAGCACCCAATTCAGAACGTTGTTGAAAATTAAAAACATAATAATAATTCGGTATTACAGAGCAACTATTGTTGGGCATACCCACTTGTTCCATGAACCACTTGATGATATCTTGAAAGGATATCATTCTAAATCAACAAGTAAACAAATACTGCTACATTCTTTCTTGGCGAATCAATACCACTATTAAAAATATGACTGGAAAAAAGGTTTAAAAAGATTTATAGGCCTCATGAAATAGATACAGAAAATATAGCAACAGCTAACCATTTTCTCTGTGAACCATAAATGTAACCAAGATGTTATGGTTTATGGAGAAAATGGTCTAGTCATTTCTCTATCCACTAATCTAACTATAGCATGTTTTTAAACAAAGAATTCCGCTTTACACTTTCTTACCCTAAACCTTTCAGCTGTTCAATATTAGTTTTTTCTGGCCGTAACAAAAAATAACTAAGAATTATCAGACGTAGGTTTGTGCTAAACGTAATATAAGAAAAAATAGGAAATTTAAATGACTAAAATCTTATTTAGTTCTGAGAAATTTCTAGAGGTGGGGTACATTTAAGATAAATGTGATTATTTTTTTTCATACCCTATAAAGGTATTTGTCAAGTATTGCTGAATCTGTGTCCTAAACTTACTCAATCTGACAGTGTGACATATCAATGTATATTGTTGTAACAAATAAAGTATAATTCCAACTTTAAATAAATCTGCATCTTACCGTTTTCTGACCGCTGGAAGTGAGTAACTGGACTGGGATGAGATAACTTTGTCTTCCTCGACATGAACGTCTGGAAGGGAGAGACGGACATAGACGTGGTCCTGGCAGGCTGAGGTGTGGGTGACGGCACTTGGCCGAACAGGCGGCATCCCCGACGTAGTTGGGCAAGATGAAGACAAAAAAGGTTGTGAAGGGTGAGTTCTCTGTGGCTGTTCTCGAAATATGCTAAAATTCTGAAAAAGAGGGAAGAAAAAAAAAAGCAGTTTGAAAGGTGTTCATAACAGCTAGTTGCAGTTGCTTTTGTTATTTAAATGTCATCATACCATTAGTTTTATTGACACCAATTATTGTTGCTTAGTCTATTTTTGTTTTATCATGTCACAAGATGTCTGAATTAATTAATGACTTAAATTTAATTTCATCAAGGTTTTCCTTTATGTAAAACGCATAAGTATCAAAATACGAAAACATACATTTTGTGCTAAATTACAAACCATTTTAAAACTAATAACGTTGTACCCCTTAACAAAATAGATTTTTAATGAACATTTTTATAGAATGTTGAAATAAATATCGCTGATTAAAATGTACGACACTTGATTTAAATTTTTCTGGTTAATTTGCAAGTTTATTTTTTTCCTAATATGTGGTATTCATATAAATTCATATAATTGTGTTTTTTTACTATTACTCGTGTGGTGTTTTTTTTTAATCCCTGACTTTACATAAATGTTTTTTTCATTAATTAGTCATTTATGACTTCGTTTAGTTAGATAGAAATGTCAGAGTAAAATTTTATATTTCAAATTGATTAATGCACTTAGTTCAACAGCTGAAAAAGTCTACAGAAATATGCTTTTTTTTAATGCGCATTATTTTAATGTTTAATTTATATTAATGTCTTTATTTTAATGATCTAGGATTCTAAGTAAAAATTAAATGTTAGTTTTTTTTAAAAGGTAGTAGTTGTGAAAAAACTTGTTACCATGAAAAAAATAAGATACTTAAGTAAGATTATTTTTATGAAATAGAGAAAATAAAGGTGCCGTGACGGGCGTTGCCATTATGTTCGAACGGTTGATTATTCATTGCGTAGGCAGATGAATAAATTAAGAAGAAAAATTATGGATTTGATGAATGAGCTCTAAATCTAATTCTATTACAATTTAGATTAAATCATAGTCGAAAATTCATTTAACTACCTTCTTCTGTCCAATACAGCCTTAGACTATTTCTTCTCTTTTCAGCCGCAGTTCTAAAAATTCTCTCGCTCATGTCGTTCCTCAGCTAGTTGCGTTTTAGTTTGAATTAATCTTTTTAATATTGTTTCTTTCTTCTAAAAATTCTCTTGCTCATGTCGTTCCTCAGCTAGTAGCGTTTTAGTTTGAATTAATCTTTTTAATATTGTTTCATTCTTCTAAAAATTCTCTCGCTCATGTCGCTCCTCAGCTAGTTGCGTTTTAGTTTGAATTAATCTTTTTAATATTGTTTTATTCTTCTAAAAATTCTCTCGCTCATTTCGTTTCTCAGCTAGTTGCGTTTTAGTTTAAATTAATCCTTTTAATATTGTTTCATTCTTCTTAAAATTCTCTCGCTCATGTCGTTCCTCACCTAGTTGCGTTTCAGTTTGAATTAATCTTTTTAATATTGTTTAATTCTTCTAAAAATTCTCTCGCTCATTTCGTTTCTCAGCTAGTTGAGTTATAGTTTCAATTAATCTTTTTAAAATTGTTTCATTCTTCTAAAAATTCTCTCGCTCATGTCGTTCCTCAGCTAGTTTGTGTTTTAGTTTGAATTAATCTTTTTAATATTGTTTCTTTCTTCTAAAAATTCTCTCGCTCATTTCGTTCCTCAGCTAGTTGCGTTTTAGTTTGAATTAATCCTTTTAATATTGTTTCTTTCTTCTAAAAAATCTCCCTCTCATGTCGTTCCTCAGCTAGTTGCGTTTCAGTTTGAATTAATCTTTTTAATATTGTTTCATTCTTCTAAAAAATCTCCCTCTCATTTCGTTTTTCAGCTAGTTTGCGTTTTAGTTTGAATTTATCTTTTTAATATTGTTTCGTTTTTCTAAAAATTCTCTCGCTAATTTCGTTCCTCAGCTAGTTGCGTTTTAGCTTGAAATAATCTTTTTAATATTGTTTCTTTCTTCCAAAAAACTAGCATAAACGGGAGTGGATTTTTACAAGCGTAAAATGAATTTTTTACTTTGCACTTTCAAAAAATACCTATTACACGATAAAAATGGCATTTTTAAAAAATTTGAAGAAAAAAATCTGATATTAAAAAAATTATACCTACGTTTATTTTTAAATATATTAGGATGCGGAATTTGTACAATCACAAGCAACAATAGTTTTTGTCAAAGCCAATAGAGATGTCTAGATTGACAACTCTGTATTTACCTATCCACAGGAAAAATCTATCAATAATCAATCAGTTACAGGTGAACCAAAAGGAATACGTTCCTACAGGGAAAGGAACACGAAAGTTCAATAGGAATAGTGCAAACTAAAATTGTTTAAATGGTAATGGAACACTAATCTAATTCAGCTTCTGACTTGGACATCTCTATAGTCTTAAGTTTTTTTTAAATCATATTGTTGACAATTTTTAAATATAACAATTGTTAGAAAAGGAAACGAAAAAATTTTTTTTGCATAATTTTTTGAATAAAAATAAAAATAGAAATTTACAAAATACATTTGCACGCTAATCTTTTAAATCAAAGCTAGAAAATTAAAATACAAAGCACGTTAAACAGAAAGTTGAATATTTAAATATCGTTGTGAAAATTTTTGTCATATAGGTTTGCAAAATTCCTTATTTTCGTGTAAAAGCAGGCGGAAATAATTTATCTTAATATCCACCTTTAACTAAACAAAACACATCAGAAACTAAAATTAATTTATATCTCAAAAATTTACTTTAATACTATTTTAGATAAAAATTTCTTAACTTCACTTGATTTTTGTTTTCACGGGAACAGGTGACAAGCTAAGTTGCTCGCTTTGCGGCTTATTAAAGCTCATCTACCGCCCACGCTGTGCATCGATTACTCTTCTGGGTTAATCGATATCAGTCTGTTGCAGCTGAGATGCCGGGGGTCTTTTTATATTATGTATAAAAGAGAAGAGGCTTTCTTTCACTCCATGTTTGCATTTTTTTTTCCTGTTATCTTTTTTAAGACCTCAATGTCAAGGAAAAAAAATTTAAGTGTATTAAGTTAATTTCGCATGTTCGTGAAAAGTGTCAAAAGACTGGCACGTGCTTTTTACTCTTAAAGAAAAATGTCTTCCGCTGTTATTTTTTGTAATTTTTATTGTCTTAAAGATAAGCATGAGGGTAAAAAAATTATTTTCTTTATACTCTTTTTTTTTTGTAAGTAATATTTTTTTATAAAGTATAGAGATATTGTAGGGATTATTATATTAATTGTGAGGGGATACTTAATTACTGATAATAGTTTGAAAAAGAAAGATAACATGACATTTTGGGAAAATAAAAGATTGCAGTATTCAATTGATATTTCAGTAAACATGATATTTTGTAAAAATTAAATACATGGTATTTCTGGAAAATTAAAATTTTTATTTTTTCTATTTATTTTACAAAAAACAGATTTTTAATTAATAGAATTTGAATGTGGTACCCACTCGATACCATTTTTACAAATATATGCTCAAATTTTATATAAGTGATAAAAAATACAACATGTTACATAAGTGTAAATGTGGAATATTTTCACGTTTTATACTCTCGTTTCTTTAAATACAGTTTCATTAAATGATAGAGCAGCCAGCTTAAATCAAATCAAATCTTTTATAAATTATTGAATTGGTAAACAAAATAATAAGAGGAACAGCATTTTTCTTATAACAGCACCTTATAAAAATATGATAGGCTTTGTTTATGAAGACATTATAGCATGCTTTTAAAAAACATAATAATTTTTTTTTAAAAAAGCAGGTATTTTTATTCATGCAAAATTGCACTAATTAAAGTGAGAGCTAAATTTCTGAAGTTGGAGTTTTGCTTTGAATAGCAGCCTATTATTCTATTCTAAGCTATTAAGCAATTTTTTTAATTCAATATGCATATTGTGAAAACTGCTTTCGCATCTTTATAAAGTAAGGTTGGTAATTAAGTGTTTAATTTTTAATGAGCAAGCCTTTCTACAACTGCTGTTCTTTAAAATTTTCTAATAGAGAATGTATGCAAATTTCTTATGTGGCTTTAGAAAATGTAGTTTTATATTTTGACCATTATCTTCAAAATTATGCATAAGTTGTGCATGCAAAAAGGCAATTATATTAGGAATGGATGCGGCATTGAGAGAAAAAAATGTCTCTTAAAATTTTCACATAGTTTTGTGTGACAACTGTACTTTGCAAATGTAAAGTTTCTTCTCGTCATTTAAGATCAATTTTTAGTTTCATCACCTATAAATTTCTATAAAAGGATTTGACAATTGTTTAAATTAAAAATATTGAATACTTCATTAAAATATCGATAATTTATAATAGTCAATTGATTGGATGATTGGATGTAGAAATAGGGGATAATTATTATATTCGAAATATTTAAAACTTAGGTTTATATAAAATGATTCATTTATCGGCTATATACAAAATATTATAGCATTATTCAAATAAGATTTGAAAACTGAAATCATCTGTTATTAATGTATTTAAAACCAAAACGTTCGTTTCGGATTTGAATAGTTTGAATTTCAGTTATCATTATAATATCTCAAAGAATTCAGAGTTGAATATATTTTATTTTCTCTTTAAGTTCAGTAGTGCGTCTATCATATTCATTTTTCAAGACAATTAATTTAACTTTAATTTTGCTTTGTATAATTACGGGAGAATAAAACTTAAATAATATCACATAAAGAGACATACAATAGATTAAGTATTATAATGAAGCATATCACACTATTAAGGAGAGAAAAAGGGAGATTCATGAGGAAATAAAAAAAAAGTTACGAGAAGGCAGAACTAATTTTAACCAGTAGGGTTGAAGAACAAGGTTAAGCCTAATGGGCAACAATAGTTGGAAACTAGAAAAAACATGAGTTATGGGTTTAGGAAGAGACTTTAAGATGTTAAAAGATTAAAAGAAAATTGATTTCAAAACATTGGGAAAAATGGTATCGAAGAAAAGCTGTTAATCGTATCATGGAAATTTTTTTAAAAAGTTATGGAATGATTCCTAGAAGTCTAGAATAGTGAATGAGATAAAGTTTATTCTTGTACCTTACTGCGCTTGTCCAAGCAGAATACAATTGCGGTAAAACCCTTTTCCCCCTCTTCATCACAGTATTTAAAGTGAAATTATAACTTATAAAAAATTATAGATGGTTAGATGTAAAGGTGTTTGGTTAGCTTCTAGCACTAATTGCACTTTAAAAGGAACTCAAGTTGTTTATTTCTTGCATAAAAAATAAAAAAGCATTAAAAAAAATACACGCATTGTAGGTAGGATACATCAAAAAGATATTGTTCAACTCAATAACTGGTAGCTTAAGTATTTTATCTCGCAATTTCTTTATTTTATTGCTTTTATAAAGTGAAAAGATATTTGCATCACCTTGCAGCAAAACGATAAAATTTTTATTGCTTATAAAAGATATTTTATGTATTGTAACTTAAACTTTTTATGTTCTGTAATTTCAGTATCATTTCAATATTTTATTTCTAAGACTTTTTATAACCAGTTGCTGAATGTATCAATCCATCAAAATCAAAAGTGAATTTTTCCATCTATCATTTCAAGGTTTTTGCTTCAGTAATTCTTAGAAACTTTTATTTATTTATTATGTTTATTTTTGTAAACATATGGGCGTTTTCCAAGTTTTTATTTATTTTTTTCGTAAAAAATATAGTTGATGCTTAAAGGTTTCTGCATGAAAATAATAATTTTAGATAAAAATATTTTTAAAAATTGCGTAAACTTGCTTTTTTTCTTCTTCTCATTTTTGTAATAGGATGTATAGTGGTTGAATTTTTTTACTACAGTTGCTGAAAATATGTCTTGAAAATAGGCATTTAATTTAAATTGATTACACAAGACGGTTGATATTTTCGATGTTAAATATGGCAAATTTTTGTTTGTGCTTAAAGTTCGCCAAAAGCAATAAAAACTGTTATTCTTATTTACAAATTAGGAACTAAAACGTGATAAAACGTGATTTTCTTAGTCATTATAGTATCCTTTTACTTGCTTAATTGAAGAACTTAATTGATAGAATGAACTACGATCAGATACTACACATCCAACTTGAGTCGATAGCCTTATAGTCGTTTTCTTTTTTTGAGGGGGGGGGGAGCTGATATGGAAGTATCTTATATACATATGAAAATGAAAGACTTAAATAATACATTATTAGTATGTTTCTGAAAAAGAACATTTTCCTTGTATACCATTATTATTATTATTATTTATATTATTTATAATTGGGTACAAATGTTCTTTGCTAAATACTTGTGAAGTCACAGTTAAAATTAAAAGGGCTGATAAGTGTTACGCATAAACTGATTGCACCTAATTGTGAAATAAAGTAATATACATTTTTAAAATAGTCAAACCTCGCTATAGTGAACAAGTGAACTCCCGGATATAGTGAACGAAATGTTCGGTCCCGTGCCTTGCTATACAAGGATAATGTTATTTTTTGTGGATATAGTGAACCAAAAAAGTGAGGAAGTTGGATATAGTGAACTTTTTTCTGTCTTCGACTGATTTTTTTAAAAAATTTTTTGTATTAATTTTGAAATTTCTACTTCAAATTAAATACATATACCGATTTTCAAAACCATCTATAGAGGGGAATGTAGCGATAAGCATTTTTTCTTGTTTGCTTTTTTTTATCTCACCTTCCCATCCCTAAACAGATGTTTCCAACCCAGGCAGACGATGCACCTGTAAGGTGTCAGTGGGATCAATATGTATTTTTTTCAGAGGGAATGAGTAATTATTCATTATTGGTCAAAGAGTTGGACACAAATATGTGTTGATAAGGCCAGCATTTCAACTCCTTTTTGCTCTCAGTTCAGTTAAAATAAATCCTGCAAACAAGTGTATCAAATTTAACCATGGTTAGCAGTAAACGTAAAACGTTCTCCATTGATAAAATGGGCATAATCAGAAAAATTGAAAGTGGATGCAGTCAAACTGATATTTGCAAGGAATATAAACTATCCAAATCTGCAGTTTGTAACATATGGAAAAATAGACAATTAATAATTTCTGCTCATAAAAAAATTTAGATGGTGGAAAAAAGTTGAGAAAAGCAGATCACAAGGATAATGAAGAAACATTGCTGAAGTAGTTCACCAATCGAAGAAGACGCAATCTTCCAGTATTTGGCAAATGTCGATGAATTTGCAAAGCGATTTTATGAAACTACTTTTATGTGCTCGAATGTTAGGTGAGACAGGTTTAAAATGCTGAATAACAGAAATTCACGAAAAATTATCTGAGAGTCGGGAAGTGTTTCCATATCTAATGGGGAGGATTGCTCATCAGCTAAAGATTACTAATTTTTTTGTAGGCAAGACGAAGAGTAATGAAAAATAACGCATTATTTGCTGCTACATAATATTTTTCAGTCATTTATTTGAATAATTTGTAATAAAAGGGAGGAGTTAAGGAACCATTAGTTAAATTGACTGCGTAACGGATATAGTGAACTCCCGGTTATAGTGAACCGAAACTTCGGTCCCTTGATGGTTCACTATAGCGGGGTTTGACTGTATTAAAATATTACTAAGAATATAAAATGCCTTTTTCAATGATTTTAAAGTTCCAAAAGTTGTCCCTTTAAAACTGTAAGATGAACAATTGAGCTTATTTATGTATTGGTATTATGAGTTAGTGAGTTTAAATAATTTTATTAGTTTCAAATAAGTTGCGAAAATCAACCAACAATTTATTTAATTCTATAAATCTAATAATTATATTCTTTNTGTGTGTGTGTGTGTATACATTATGATCACCCTGCTAATAACATGTAGGACCACCTTTAGCCCTCTAAACTGCTAGCACCCGCCATGGCATTGATTCGTACAGGGCCTTACTCTTAATTTATTATCAAGGTATTTTAAGAATTCTATTTGATTTTAAAATTTCGGTGTTACTTTGCTATCGCTGATAAAAGTATTTCGCACAAAATTCAAATGTTGAAGGGTCATGTGTTAGGCACTAAATATACTTTTTATAATTTGTAATAATAAATTTATATTTACTAATAATATTTGGTAATTATTAAAACTGTTATAATACTGAATAGTTTTAATATGATATTGCGCATCTCCTCGAAAGGGATTTGTACTGAAGAAAGTTATATGATAGTTATAAATTTTGACTATCATAATATAACAAATGGCATCATATTATAAATTTTGACTATCATAATATAACAAATGGCTATTATAATATAACATATCAAACATAAATATGACAAACGGCTGCGACCAATAGCATCATGCCAA
Source organism: Parasteatoda tepidariorum (assembly GCF_043381705.1). Taxonomy (NCBI): domain Eukaryota; kingdom Metazoa; phylum Arthropoda; class Arachnida; order Araneae; family Theridiidae; genus Parasteatoda; species Parasteatoda tepidariorum. Next base: position 25,546,631 of record NC_092207.1, on the reverse strand, counting down.
GTGATGCTAAATACGTTCAATCTTTATTCTGACGGATGAACTACGAAAAACGTCTTTTGCTTATTTAGATAACGTAAAGCCAGTGGAAAAGGCAATAAATATTAATAAATAAAAATAAGGAAATATTTTAACTTTATTGATTGTGTCGATATATGTCTTCTAATTTTGTGCATGATTCAGTAGTATAATTCAGTTTTGATTTTTGATTTATTGCTTATTTTCTTTTTTTCATTCACCTCGTACGAAAAAAGAGTATTCAGCTAGTATTACATAGAACTTAAATTATTAAAAAAACTTAAACTGTCTATAAATGTAGTATTTGTTCAATAACTCAAAAAAGAAATTCTTAATATAAGTCAAATCAAAGGAGTCTGACTAATAAAAGTGACCTTAGTTTGAATTTCTACTTATTAATTAAAACTTAAAGATCTAAATATTTATATTAGCTAAATTTATTTTTATTTGAATGAATCTAGTTTTAAGTCAAAGCTAGCTTTATTAGTCAAAGAAAGTAATTGATATTGTAACAAACAACCTAAAGAATTAAATGTAATAATAGAAAAAAAATTACATGAAAAGATCTATAAATGTTTCACGTGGTAGTTTTTGTTATTTCTGTATTAAATAAAGCTTCAAATTTTAAATATTTATGATAACTAAATATTTAATATTAGTTTAATAAATCAAACACCAAAATCTTTATTGTTCAAAGAAAATGGGATTGGGTTTAAAACAAATTATACAACATAATTTTTACAAAGAAACATATATATATATATATATTAAGTGTTAGTTCTTGGATAACTACGATGAGCAAAAATTAAATTTTTAAAGATTTTTATTAATTAAAAATTTAATATTTATCCATTGAATCAAATATCAAATTCTTTATTAGTACAAAAAAAGTGATTGAGGTTGAAACAAAGTATACTAGAAATTGCACGTGATTTCTTCGATATTAAATAAAACCTAGAATTCCAAATATTTATAAAAACTAAAAATGCAACTTTAGTTAAAAAAAAAATCAAAATTCTTTATTTTTGAAAATGAAATTGCCTGAGATCGAAGCGATTTATCCGAAAGAAACTCATCTAAATAAAAACATATATCCTTCAAAATTCCAAAGTGGCTCATTGGTGTTTGTTTTTGGATAAAAAAAAGATGGAAGTATGTTTTCTTCTTCACTGACAGAAAGAAGGAGTGAGAAACATTCGTGGCATCTTTATTGCTGTTTAAGAAGAATGGGAAATCGTTGGGAGCAGGATCGTTGTTATGGAAACCGGATGTCGGGATTTTCCTTATCTGCTATCCAAAAGTATCTCTAGGTGAAAAGTTGTGAAAAGAGGAGAGCATTACTGTTTTGCTGATCAAATATCATTTAAATTCTTAACTCCAATGAGGCTTACTTTGGATTGCACAAAGAAATGAATTTTAATGATAGAAATATTGTTAAAAAAATAAGACAATTGGCAATACCAGGGGTCTGTCCAGACATTTTGTGAAAGCTCCGTTTGTGTAAAATTGTGGTGAAATTACTTGTAATTTGTAAATATAAAGTAAACGTTAAGTCACATTCGTTCAATTAGGGTCCTGCTTTTGGGAATTTGTGAAAATAGGGTCCTGTTATTGCAAAAATCTTTTTCAAGGAGTTTTTAAATTGTAAAGACATACAAGATTATGCTCAACACTGTGAAATTATAATTTCAAAACATTAAATTTCAAAAAATAAACAGCAATTGCTGCTACTAAATTAGAGATGCAACAGGCAAATATTTGGTATTTAGCCTATACTGCTGAACGTAGAATATTCATTTCGGACGAGGAAGAAGCGTCTGCCGAAGACAAAACTTAGTTTGTTTACATCTATCTTTCTCCCCCCCCCCTGGGAAGGGCTTATTCGATTAACAAAACAATAATAAAGATGGACAAATATATGAAGGGTCTGTTATTATTTTGTGATAAATTATTTTGTGAAGGGTCCCTTTTTAAGTTAAAATATTTTGTGAAGGGTCCGTTTTTATGAAAAGATATTTTGTGAAGAATATTATCCGTTAATGAATCCAAATTTCTTTTAAACACACCCCTGAATACTAAGCGAATGATTCTTTAGGCAGAAATTTTTTTAAATTGAATTAATAAATAATAAAAATATATCAAGAAATTTTTAGATAGATATTTACAAGGAATATATAGTACTAAAAATTAATTTTGTATTGTATACAACTAAACGATTAGCAATTAACGGTAAACTAAACGAGCATTCATACATAGGCTAAAAAGGCATCAATGTTACTATAATAATCAAGAACTCCACCGTTCAGCTATCGCAATAAGTAAATGCACAGAAGGCAAAAGGGTCATTTTTTCTTTACCATAAATGCTTACTATTATTCGCAAACCTGCGTAGACTTGTATTTTTGGGCAATTTTCTCCATCACAAAAACCAAAAATTCTTCTGCTTATAATCTTACTGCAATACAATGTTTTTCAAGTATTTAAAATTCATAAAGTTTTCAATTTTCTGTCAGTTAAATGCTTTACCTTTAACTGTATACCTATCCTCTGGTATCCTATCTAGGTAACTTCTGTCAGATTAAATCATCACTGTTTTACCAAGCTTGTCATTTATCCTAATCAAAACGTTAATAGGTTTTAAGACATATTTGTTATTTTAAAAGTTGTTTTTAATGGAATTTAATAGTACCACAAATAATTAGTTTTTTAATTTATTAATATATACATACTTTATTTCTTAATATTAAAATAAGTATACTATACATGCATACAAAATTTTAAAAAAAAATCGTTTTCTTGCTTTTTTTACGCAAAATATTACGCAAAAATATTTGCACTAACCCCTTAGCTTGGATAGATGGTAATATAGTTAACGGCCTGCTTCGAGTTGACACTCTGGTTAGCCAATAGCTTACCAATTTATTTCAAGCCTATATTTTTCATTGTTGCGAGAGAATAAAACACATTCACAAGAGAATAAAACACATAATTAAGCAGAAAAATCTGTCCACTGACGCTTTATTCTCGGTTTCCACGGTTTTCTTTTCTTTGCCTTTCACCTTTATTTTCCACCTTAGTTGCCAACTTTACATTTTATGTTTAAAATCACATTTTTTCTTTATTGAAGTCCGATATGCCTTGAGAATGGGCACCTGTCTATTTTCATTACTATCTTCATATATTTTTGAATTCAACGAAATTTTTAAAGAAGTATATCATTCCGTTTCAGTTTCTTTGGATTATATATTTGAAGGTAATAATCTGCTTTCTAAAATCTAAGCTGCCTTTTTAGACAATTTTGAATGCTAAAATACATATTGTTTTAAAAATATAGAACTTGCGAGTTACAAGTAATATCATTAAGTTTACCATCTAGCTGATTTTTTTTGTACAAATATTCCAGCCGTATAAGTAATTTGGAGATATATCCCTATTTTGACTTGATTATAATAACTTTGCCAGTAAGATTTGCATTTTAGTTGTAAAAACATTTTTTAAGCTTATTGAAAGTGCATTTTTGCTTTATATTTCTTTGACACATAGAGTAGCATCAAAAACTCGCATTAAATGAGTATAAAACAAATAATTATTTGCTAAGCTAGTGAAACTTTAATTATGATATAGTTGAAAGAATTCCATTAAATCATTCATTGCCAAATCAACCATATTCTGAAGATTACTGAAGTTCTGGTAGCTTTTAAATAGATTTTAATAGAAATGTACAAAATCAAAATATATAAGAAGATGTAATTTTTTGAAGAATTAAAAGGAAATTGTAAAACACAGTACGTATTTATCCTTGGTACAAGTCTTTAAAAACAATAACCATTAGTTAAGAAAGGAAAAGAAACCTTCCATTTTAATGGTTGATTTTTCCTTTCAAAAGCATACCTCTGACATTTACTTTAGTTGTCTTTGATGATGCATCATGTGCGTGTCACTAATCTTAATGAGTTGGTTTATAATAAGAAACCCTAAAATTAATGCTTGAAATATGTCAACGTGAGAGGTCTGATTTTTTCTTTAAAAAATTGAATTATAAGTAAATAAAATAACATATGGTAAGATGGTGTTTCTAATTTCCTTTATAACTTCAAAAATTGGATCAAACAAACACTAAATTATTGCCATAAAATTAAGAAATTCAGTAATAAATGTTATTTTATTCGATTCCGAGAAAGCATTTGATGTGTGTCAGAAGTACAGTAAATAAAATAATTTAGTGGTTTTATTAAAATTATATTTCTGTGCATAAGCAATAGCCAATGAAAAGTTTCAAAGAAAATTATTTATTTGAGGAATTTTTGACAATCTCATCCTGTTTATGGTTTCATTAAAATTGTATTTTAGTACATAAGTAATAGCTAATGAAAAGTTTCTGAGAAAACTAATTAATTAAGAAATTTTTGAGAAACTCCTCTTCTATTCAATTTTCTGCTTATGGTTTTATTAAAATTACATTTCAGTACATAAGTAATAGCAGATGAAAAATTTCTAAGAAAACAAATTAATTAAGAAATTTTTGAGAAACTCCTCTTCTATTCAATTTTCTGCTTATGGTTTTATTAAAATTACATTTCAGTACATAAGTAATAGCAGATGAAAAATTTCTAAGAAAACAAATTAATTAAGAAATTTTTGAGAAACTCCTCTTCTATTCAATTTTCTGCTTATGGTTTTATTAAAATTACATTTCAGTACATAAGTAATAGCAGATGAAAAATTTCTAAGAAAACAAATTAATTAAGAAATTTTTGAGAAACTCCTCTTCTATTCAATTTTCTGCTTATGGTTTTATTAAAATTACATTTCAGTACATAAGTAATAGCAGATGAAAAATTTCTAAGAAAACAAATTAATTAAGAAATTTTTGAGAAACTCCTCTTCTATTCAATTTTCTGCTTATGGTTTTATTAAAATTACATTTCAGTACATAAGTAATAGCAGATGAAAAATTTCTAAGAAAACAAATTAATTAAGAAATTTTTGAGAAACTCCTCTTCTATTCAATTTTCTGCTTATGGTTTTATTAAAATTACATTTCAGTACATAAGTAATAGCAGATGAAAAATTTCTAAGAAAACAAATTAATTAAGAAATTTTTGAGAAACTCCTCTTCTATTCAATTTTCTGCTTATGGTTTTATTAAAATTACATTTCAGTACATAAGTAATAGCAGATGAAAAATTTCTAAGAAAACAAATTAATTAAGAAATTTTTGAGAAACTCCTCTTCTATTCAATTTTCTGCTTATGGTTTTATTAAAATTACATTTCAGTACATAAGTAATAGCAGATGAAAAATTTCTAAGAAAACAAATTAATTAAGAAATTTTTGAGAAACTCCTCTTCTATTCAATTTTCTGCTTATGGTTTTATTAAAATTACATTTCAGTACATAAGTAATAGCAGATGAAAAATTTCTAAGAAAACAAATTAATTAAGAAATTTTTGAGAAACTCCTCTTCTATTCAATTATCTGTTTATGATTTTATTAAAATTACATTTCAGTACATAAGTAATAGCTGGTGAAAAGTTTCTAAGAAAACAAATTAATTAGGAAATTTTTGAGAAACTCCTCTTCTATTTAATTTTCTGCTTATGGTTTTATTAAAATTACATTTCAGTACATAAGTAATAGCAGATGAAAAATTTCTAAGAAAACAAATTATTTAAGAAATTTTTGAGAAACTCCTCTTCTATTCAATTTTCTGTTTATGGTTTTATTAAAGTCGTATTTTAGAACATAAGTAAGCTAATGAAAAGTTTCTAAGAAAACTAATTATTTAAGAAATTATATACATATTATTTGCATATAATTATTTAAGAAATTATATACAAATGCATATTAACAAAAACAGAATATTATAATTAAAAACAGAATATTCTGATAAAAGATGCTCATTATCTATTTCTGATACGCGTTCAAGTCATAAAAGAACCAGAATTATTTCACCAACAAGATTTTAATGATTTCTGACCTAGGTTTTAGGCACATTCGCTTAATTGGTATTATTTCTCCAATCTTCCAATCGTTTTCAGGTACATTGGTTTTTTAATTTCACTTCTTGGAACAAATTAGTTGCTAATAAGATAAATTGTGGCCTAAAAATGCACGCAACATTACAAGATAGTTCTTAAAGCTATATTCTTTTTAAATCGAATTTTTTTTGCCTGTGTTAATAAACTAATAGATGCCTTAAGCTATATTGTGAGAAATCTATAATAAGCAGAAAGTACTAAATAACAAGTATTTCGAAATGGCACTTTGGAAATTCAGTTTCACTTCATTTTCATAATTTCATTTAGCAAAGGTTCATATCATTCATATACAAGCAGAATGCATTTTAGGTTGTCTAGCCTGATTATTACACTTCAAATGTTTTATTCTCACACTGAATTTGCTGAGAATTTTGATTAAAAATTTATTTTCATAAGTATGTTACTTGTATTCAGAAATACAACAATGCAATAATACATTTCTGCGTATTTTAAATAATATTTTTAATGCTTGCGGAAAGAAATCTTTCTTTTCTTCAGGAATTTTTTTTTCTAAATTTCACAAAACTATAAGTTTATTTTAAATAAAAAAAAATTGTTATAAGTAAGACAGGAATTAAAGGTATCAAATTATAAGTTTAATCTTAAACGAAATTCCAAAGGATGTGTAAAAATAGAGTAAAAAAATTAAATAAATATCGTTGAATAGTTTTTTAGATATTTTCCTACTAGTAGTAGTTTACCGAGTTTTCTGTTTAATAGTAAATTTTATTTAAAAACATCATAAGTATGATACTTGCATAAAAGTTTATGCATGTATACAAGTTATAAATAAGTATAGAACTCGAATACTTGTATATAAGTGTACAACTTAAATACTTGTATACAAGTAAAATGTATACAGGCATAAAGCATTGATACATGTATAAATCATGTATACTTGTATCAGTACTGATCACAATGTATTTTAGGTAATGTAAACTTCTTATAACACTTTTAGAGTAATATTAAGTTAAGTTTAATAAGTGTAGTACCTAATGTTACATTTAGTACACTTCAACGCAGGGTTGGAGTTTTTGCCGGCAAAAAGGGGTTTTCGCCAGGACAGTGGCAAAAACCTGGTAAAAACCGGCAAAAACTGGTAAAAACTGGCAAAAACCAAATCATCTAAATTGCTGATTAAATATTATTACAAAACACTTGAAACAAATTTAAATCAATCATAAGGAATAATAATTTTGATACATTACATGAAAAAATTATTTTTAACATATTAATAATTAATATAAAGGCAATAATTTTTAAAACATTGAAAGTTTTTGACCTCTTTTCATTTTAGAATCCTTAAATAAATGTTTTTTTACAAATAGTAAATAAATATTATTATTTGTACAATAATTAACTACACATCTTGATAGATATTTTATGCTTTAAATTATAGTTATATTAATTTAAAATAAGTTCATTTCACTGGAAAAAAGAGAATAATCGCAAATTTTCCAATCACTAATGTTTTAAACTACTAAAATGATATATTATTACATTATGATTTAATTATGGAATAATAATTTTGTTAATTTTTTTGTAATTATTTATATTTATAGTATATATTTCAATTTTAGGAATAATTTTGTATCAAAAATGTGTTTTTGTCCTCTCATCTTGGAAAATATAGGTTTTTGCCACTTTTTGCCAATTTGCTTGGCAAAAACCTGTTTTTGCCAGGACGGTTTTTACCAGTATTTACCATGGTTTTTTCCACCTGCGGCAAAATATTGCCAACCCTGCTTCAACGGTAGATAAAAATACTTTTGTCATCATAGCTTGTAGACAAAAATAGTTATAACTTCCGAATATGATTGTTTACGTTAATTTATTACAACGTTGTATAGTACATATGATACCTAATTTATTTTCAATACGTAAAGACGTTGTATAAAATAAGCTTTATTAACTCTATTAGTTAGTTAAATTACATATTTTTTTATAATATTACATTATAAAAAATATGTAATATTAAATTACATATTATGTAATATTAAATTAATGTAATTTAATATTACATATTTAATATTATTATGCAATATTAAATATGTAATATTAAATTACATAATATTAAATTACAATTACATTTTATAATATTAAATTACATATTTTTTTAAAATATAGTCTATAAATCTGTGCCATACTTTTTCATAGGAAGAATATTGCCTACAATATATTAATATATGCAAAATATTTTTGAATATAAAATGCACTTGGAAAATTTACAATATATTTTAAGCATTTAATCTGTTTTAAATAATCAAATAAAAGATTCATTGAAGGACACTTTCAACAGTCCAAACTATTTTACATATTCATAAATTATGTAATTATTAACCCACATGAATAATTGCGAAGAGGAACATCAATTCTTCGCTATATTGACCTGCAGGAAAATTGTGACTCAAATTATTAAACAAACCCTTGAGGACATTCCAGCCCCAGATCAACTGACCCCAGTCATGAACCAACAATAGAGCATGTCATCGTTAATTTTTACTAATCAACTTTTAGCCTTACATTTTGAACTTTTATCTACTTTTGATTTTAGACTTCATAGACTTCTAGTTAGACTTTTACTTTTAGATATTTACTATTTGGACTTTTAGCTTTCATTGATTTTAGTTTTGAGATTTTTTTTTATCTCTTGTTTCCTTATTATTATAATCATTTAATTCTCGACATTTACACCGGCGCTATTGGGTTTCATTGCCTTTAACACATGTTTTTAATTGTCAAGTGTTATTGTTAATCCATTTTTAACTGATCACCACCACTGTCATTTGGCAAAATTTTACTGTAATTTTGGTTTTAGAGAAATTTATTGTAATAATTTTACTTTTATCTCCGTATACCCCCCTGGGGTGGGTCGGAGTTCAACCTATCTTATATTCATAAATTAAATGTTCATGAATTAAAATGCTACTGTATTTGGGGATTCTTTACAGTAGAATACCTTTTTAAAATATATTAAAACTAAAATACACTATTTTATAAAAATAAATCAAGTATTGTGATAAAATCCAAAAATTAGATTCGATCAAAAATTTGTATTTAATTTTCAATTTTAAACTGCACAAAATGCAAAACGTAATTTAACTAACATTAAAAAAGAAACACCAAAAGTAAAAAATAAGAACTACAAAATGAATGCCGAAAAGCTATATGAATTTACCCCATACAGTTATCGCGTGATACTATTTCTTATTTAAATAACTAAATGAGAAAATCTGAGCTAGTGTTTAATAAAAAAAAAGTTGACATAATTTAAACCTTCGTAAATAATTCTTATCTAAAAAAGTAGTTACGTCTGGAAGATAAACTTTTTTATTTTTACAAGGAAAATTTTACTTTTTAAGAACTAAATAGAAATAGTATACATTAAACTTTTCTTATCTTACTAAGCTTTGAAAATGTGTTCCACGCTTTTTAAATATTTTTTGAATGAGCTATTTGAAATCTTGATAAAATCACGTTTAGTTATTTTTAAACTAAAAAATTTTTTCAATAAAAGTTTCTTGTTGTATATTTATTGTATTTCTTCTAAATAAGAATACGAGGAAATGAAAATTTCATGTCCCTAAGCCATTAATACATTTAGTTGAGGTGAATTTCGGATAAAGAAGCTGATAAATTGAATTAATATTGAAAATTTACTTAAAAATGAATAAAAAAACTAAAAAAAACAACAGCATATTTTTTGCTTACAGTTCTCTATATAAACATTTTGTTCAGATACAGATAGATATTTAGTACAAGTATTCTTAGTACTAGTTATAAGTTCCAAATAAATAAAACTTAAATTGACAAATAAGTGTGGAAGTGGTGTAAATATGCCATGAAAGTAAACCAAACTATTTTATCATAGTTCATTAATGGGTACAAAATAAATAAAAAATGTGCCATCTGATAGTTTTGTTATTACTTCATTGCATTAAAATTTTATGCTCATTATTTTTGTTTCCTCAAATATCCTTATAAAGAATAGCTACATATGCAATTCCTTATATTTGTTTTAATACATGTCTTTTTTAAAAAAAACTAGGAATTCATGGCAATAAATCATGCAATTACTTCTGCATAGAAGAAAAATAGTAAAAACTGCCAGAATATGGCAAAACTTATCTTGTTTCTGATTTTATGGAAACACCCAAAAGCTCGGTAATTTTTACAGAAGCGCTTTCGTAATGATGTTGTTGAAATTAACAATGAAATATGGTTTCCTGATATGTGATAACATTTGGTAAATGTGGTGATTTTATCATGTTACCTTAAAGCATGGCATAAAAACCATTTATTTGGTTAAATTTACTTTTCAATTTTTTATTTTTTGCTAAATATGTGGCAATAAGAACTATAATTTTGAATACTGGAATTTCCAGTTACCCGTTATCATAATGAACAGAATAATTACCAAATAAATGATTTAAATAGCGTATATTTTAGTTCTATTAACCAAAATTATTGTGCTTTAATTTTACCAAAAATTTAATTACCGTATACAATACGGTCATTTTACCAGAATCTTTTCCTAATGCGTAATTTTATAATAAGGTTATTTACAAAAAACAAATAGCAGAAAACAAGTTTATTCTGCTTTAATGTATATATATATATATATATATATATTATACAACATTTATNTATATATATATATATATATAAATGTCGTCATTAATTCGTAACGATCGAAAGAGTCAGCAAAATTATTCTAATCAATGTTAGAAACATGTATGATGCATTTTTCTCCCCTGTACTTGATATCTAGACTTTTGGAAATAAAAATATAATTGAAAAAAAAAAAAGAAACCACACCTTTTTTCCGAACAAAAATGTTTTGAGCAGTATATACACATTTACTTTAGCATTCTTTTTGCCCCACTATACATAAGGCAAATTCTAACAGATGAGTTACACCGAATTGAGAAGTACCTTAAAATGTAGCGTGTCACCACAGGAATTATTCAGCTCCAATTCACTAGTATATAAAACACTTTAACTCGATTCTATGACAGGGGAAAATAAACTCTTTTCGTAGAAGTAGGTTGACATTATCAAAAACACTCGCCCCACACTGGTAACACGCGGACGTGATCTGAACACGCCTACCTCGACAGATACGTCCACTTCGATTTGAACACACCTACTTTGATGGATTGTTCATAATGGGCAGTTGACTTGCTAAATGTGACGGCGATATTGTTCTCATCACGATGTCGATTCTCAGTTTCATCACACACAGCGTCGGCCTGTTTACACGTGAATTCTAATGGCAACACAGGAGAGACCACGACCGCAAACTGAATACAGCTCCAACGATCAGTACTCAAAGTCCGGTGATCTAAATACAGCTCTCCCGACTTCTCACAAAACAGCAATGAATCAACTAGGGATATCAGTTCATCGAATTCTATCACGCATAAAATCCTGGTGGGGGAGTACTGCAGCGTGTCGACCACTACATCTATTCAATTCCTATTCACCAGTATACAAGACATTTTAATTCGATTTTATGTAGGGGTACTTTTTAGTAGATAACTGTAAAATTGTCGATAATAATCTCCCAACAAAACCACCCTGTGTTAAGTTTCTGTTTGTTTTTTACATTTTTTTTTAAAAATGTGCGAACATGCTATATATGTAACTGTGACTGAAATTGACTCGAGTTAAACAAAAATAAAAGATTCTCTGAAATAAAACTTCTCAAACAGGCAGCTGCGTAAAATTGTACAGTGGCTGAATGGCCGTAATTCATTACCACTAATGTAACCTCTGAAGTAACTGCTTGATTGATTTAATTATAAAGTTATTAATTATTTAAAAAAATATTGAGTTTGCTAAAAAAGGAATGAAATTGCCTTTTATGAGGTACTGTAATTAAATAATACAGTTAAAATTGTATGCGTATGCAATTCTTCATGTCTTACCGCATGTGTAATTTAAGTTTGGAGAATAATTCAGAAGTTAATAATGGAGAATAGAAGTAATGGATTCAGAATAATTAAGTTCTGAAGTTTGTGACTTTCAGTTTTCTTTTACTTTTTTTTCTTTTTTTCTGAAAATTTGATCTTTGAAAATTCTTTTGCTCAATAGCATTGAGATCAAAAATGCTATTCTGTGTTTTCTTTAAAATTTTAAATAGTTATAGTAGTTTAAATTATAGTTGAAAATTGTAAAACTATCGTACAGTAAAATAAGCAAAAAAAATTTTTTTTAAATAAAAAAAAATTAGCATTTCGAATTTGTATAGAAATGTATACAGTATTATAGCGAAAATTTTACATATGTGCCCAATTTTAGGAAATAGTTTATAGATTTAAAAAAAAAAACTATTTTTAAATATTTTAAGGGTCGTTTAGAATTTTCATTAATGTAAGTAAATGTATCATAAAAATAAGAGTTGGATGGAATCATGATAGGTCGAAAGAAATTACTATACATGAAAAAAATTGTGTGTTTTTTACATATTTTATGTATACAGTATTTTAGCGAAGATTTTTACAAGTGTGCCCAATTTTAGAAAATAGTTAATAGATTTTGTTTTAAAAAAGAATTTCTTTTTAAATATTTTAAGGGTCGTTTAAATTTTTCATTAATGTAAGTAAATGTATCATAAAAATAAGAGTTGGATGGAATCATGATATGCCGAAAGAAATTACTATACATGAAAAAAATTGTGTGTTTTTTACATATTTTATGTATACAGTATTTTAGCGAAGATTTTTACAAGTGTGCCCAATTTTAGAAATTTTATCACTAAGTGTCGGTGAAGAGGGTCTATAATTACAAAAATCATAAGGAGCTTTCTAAAAATTCAAAAATAAAAAATTGCTTTAAAAATGCAAGAAAATAGATGTTTTGGCTGATTTTTGAAGAAATTAAATTTAAAGATTAGGAAATAAAATATAAATGATTTCCCGTCCCTCCATCTTTACAATGAAGGATTGGAAATAGTAACATTTAGATATGATATTTAAAATTTTTGAAGTATGCCCTTTAAAGTTTAGTTGCAAATTAAATCTTTTCTAGACTTTTTAACATGTGACGTAAGAATAATCAGATAGTTATTATTTTTATAATATAAATAATCTTTAAATGAATAAATAGTTGAACATGATTCTCTAAAATAAGTTTCATGTTTCATTAATATTCTTTCAGTTTCAGGTTTCCTTAATAATAAAAAGTAACGGTTATAAGCGCAAAGGTTGTGTGTGTGTATATATATATATATATATATAACTATGTCAATTGACATATTAGTATTGTGTGGTAAAGTAATTGAAAATTTTTGTATTACTTTATTACTGTACAAAAAAAGGAGATATGTACATTTATTTCTGTGACTAATGAGATACGTTGATTCTTAATGCAGGACATTTTTAGCTAATATCATTTTAGAAAAAAGCGACTTTAATTTGTATTTTATTAAAATCTTTTCTATAAAATAAAAATAGAAAGAGATGTATGAAGAAGATTATAAATTAAATAGTAATACATAAAGTTTCTTTGCTGAGCAATCCTATTATGAATTTGCTCAAGTTTTATTCAAATCTTGAATTTCTTTTTATTTAATATAAAATTCAATTATACAAGTTATTTGTTAAGAATTTCGTGTGAGCAATAAAGTTAATTCGTTTATTGATTGAAAGTTGTACAAATAGTGATTGATTGAAAAGCTATAAATAATTGATTGAAAGTTGTAAGAAATAACAGTTTTAGCTTCGTTATGGGGAGATAAGTGCAAAATGGAAAAGTATTAATCTATATTTATTTCAATTTGAAATAACGCTATTGTCAGTTAACGTTTAAGAAGGAAATTTTTATTCGCAAAATAAATTTTAAATGAAAAATATATACAATTTTCTCTTGATTTTTAAGCAATTTTTATTAGATTAAATTCAATTAACGCGTCGATGGTTTAGGATTTTTTGGTTAATATTGCTAATCAGCTAATTCGCTGCCATTATACCTCTTTCCCCCTAGAGGAAGCTTTACAAGGTTCGTTTGAAAAATATTTAACTGATTGATTTCGTTGTGTCTTACAATTATGCTTTAAGTTTTAATAATTACGCTACTCAAGCTTCCCCATCCCACGATTTCCGTCTTAGATTTCTCTTTTGAAAGCTATGATCTTTCGCTGTTCATCTGTTGTTTACAGTGGCAGTGTCCCATGCTCAAGACGTGTGCAATCTACCTGTTGGAAGGGATGGATGTAAAATAAACAACAAATGACGTGAAGATGAAAATGACGTATGATTGCTTACTTTTAGCACGACTTCTTTCCACTTTGCCATCCTTTCGTCTTCAAAGAATGGACAGACCGGGGGAGCCATCAGATGTAGATGGGATTTTGGGATTGCGCTCCGACATTGCCAGCTATCCCGGACCGAAAATCCGGCGAGGATTGAGGTATTGCGCCTCTGCCACGGCGCATCCGTTGCTGTCACACATACCAGGCACCTCCACGCGCCCCTTCTTGATTCATCTTCCCTCCATCTTTTTTCCTCGTAACTACCCCCCTCCCCCATCGTCCACCCCTTGTCAAGCCTCTGTTTTTCACTCACGCTCAGAGCTGAAGGTAAAACGAAGGAGTTGTTTTGAAAAGGCCTCACCTGGATATTAGATTTGCGTCACAGGCGCCTGTTTCATGTCAGTTGTTTACGCTTGTTGTTCCGTTTATGTATTTGCGTAGTTCTGAAGTATAAGGTCCTTTTCTGTTGATAAAATATTTCCTCAAACATTATAACAAACACTCTAATTAATATTGCAATGTATCGTCACCATTTGGAAATTGACTCCTTTTTCTTCAGGAAAGAAAAAAAAATATCGTAAACTATAAACAAGTAAAAAAATTTTCTTTTATAAAATTGCTGCAAAAGAAAATGAATTGTTGTTTGAAAAATATTGCTGTGAACATAATTTAAAAACTGTACACTGTAAGAAAAATCTGTTTAGTTTACAGAGAAAATCTGCCAGATGGTGTACCAGTCAGGGCTCAAAAAACCGCCCGTCCTCGGAGGTCAAAAATTCCCTGCGGACAACGAATTTCTTGAATCCGAAGTCCGCGCGGACGGCCAATTTCCCGTAAATGTTCGTGATACATTTTCAATTTTTGTTATCTTACAAGAGTCTAGCACCTCACTTCTAAAGTGACCCTCCAATCTAGAAATACAGCAACATACTGCGCATGGTGGAATTGATGTTTTCACTGTCTGGGAGTACTGCAGCGGTTGAAAGGGGCTTTTCAGCAAGGAACTTACAAAAAAACATTACGTACTAGTCTTAAACAAGAAGCGTTAAACGCAATTATGAACATCAGCGTAGATGGAAAACCCGTTTCAGATTTATGTGCAGAAACCTCTGTAAATCATTGACTTGATTGTGGAACTGGTAAACGTCATGTTTGATTTTTTTAAAAAACGCAGTGCCCTTGGATAAATTGACATTCCAGATGACTTGACACTTGTCCTTTGAATTATTTCATAAAAGAAATAAATTATTTCATAAAAGAAATAAATTATTTCATAAAAGAAATGCTAGGTCACTATTAGTAACCTAGTATTTCCTTTATTACTGTATAATGTAATCCTAGTAACAACTAATTCATTGTGCAATTTATATAAATGTTTGTAATAATTAAGTAAGAGAACATTATATTTTTATCTATTTAGAAGCTACGGGTTAGTTTCAAAGGAGGACGGGTAAAATTTCTAAGTTTTTTCGAGCCCTTGATCCAGTATACAACCGTTTATTTCACAAAAAATACTGTTATTTACAAACGGACCATTTTTTTAAACAAATAAATACCGTTATTTTAACAAACAAACTGTTATTTTTACAAAAAAGTTATTTTAATAATAATAAAAAAAATCTCTATAAAATAACAAAGTCAACACTAAGGTCGATGCAAGCTGAGAGCAGAGTTTGCATGATAATGCAGGTTTCGATCTTGTATCACCTTAATGGAAGACGGGTATTTTTTCTCCTCAACCATAGCAGTTATCTAGTTTGGTTATGAAGAAAAATCTTAAACAGCCATTATCTTAAAATCATATTTAAGTGTAAAAATGTTTATAACTATAGCCAAATATCTGGCAATTTAACTCATCGTAAAATTATACCTAAAGACAGATTATATCAGATAAAGAACACAGAGTATCAATTTGACAGTAAAGTCGAATCCCAATTTTTTTTACGATGTTCAAAACTATAAAATAATTGTTAAAAAGCAAGTTTAAGTATAGAAAATGATTTGAAAAAAGATAAAGTTATTTTACGGTAAGCAAAACTGCATGGCAAAAACTAGAATTCGAATTGACAGTTTTAATCCGTCAAAGGTTAAGGAGGAAAACAGAGAAAAACTGTTTCGCGAAAAGCAGCTTTAAACCGCTAAATATACGGAGAATGTCTGTGAAAAAAAACAGGAATTTTTTACAGTAGTAGTTTTAAAAATAGAAATATCTGTATTTTTAAAATTTTTTTTCTTAAAAAATGAAGAATGAAGAATAGAACATGAAAATGAAGAATAGAACAAAGAAACATAATAGACATATGAAAAAAAGGGGGGAAATAATAAGTAAAAAAATAATAAACAACAGTTTAT
>NC_092207.1:25527257-25529710 GCF_043381705.1 Parasteatoda tepidariorum | reverse complement strand
TATATATATATATATATAATAATAATAATAATAATAATAATGGAAACTGTTAAACCATACCAAATTGAAAATAAATAAAACTGTAAATCATGTGGAACTCTTTATTACGATCGACAATCTCTGCAATAATTTTTGAAATATATACATATTATGTCCAATACATTTATAATATTTATAGTTTAAAAATTAGTGTTTATAATTAAATGCATAATTAAACTATTAAAAGTAGACATGATTTTCTTTAGAAAATTTCGGAATCGCAAGTTCTTTTAAGGAACAATTGAATTTAAATTAGTTGAATTGTTAAATTTAGTTAAATTTAGTTGAATATGTGTATAAATATATTTTTTCTTGCTATTAATATGTTTAGAAAATAGTAATTTATTGTTACTTTTCTACATATTTTATTTTTCACTATATAATCATGGAAATATTGTATATTTACGCATCAACAATTGATCGTTGAAGGTTTTTTTGCACTATATTAAAAAAGTATTTTTCATTTACAAATTTTACTGGTAGTTAAATTTGTTTAGAGGTAATTAGGTTAAATCTTTGTTTCAAGATTTCATTTTAAGTTCTTGTGCCTTATTTTATACTTGTTTTAATGTTATCGTGTTAGTTTGAATGTGAATAAAATAGTCAATACTTAGTATGCATCTTTTACTTTATAGAAAATATGCTAAGTTAAAGTTTGTTTTTACTTTATGTTATATTTAGATAAAAGATTTCAATTTTTAAGACAGCAAATTAAAATTTAGATAATTTAGTATTAAATATAAGAAATAAAAAACTATTACATGTGTAGCTAAATTTTAAAATTGTTGAAAAGATTTTGAAATGCTAAAAAAATATTTAAAAAAACATTAAAAAAAATATAAAAAATACATTATAATGTAAGTGTTGTCTATTTGAACATACACACTTGATAGCGTCAGAAACAGTAATAACAGCAGCCCTTCAGGATTGTAGGTTGGGATAGAGAAGCGTACCACAGATTGCGTATAACTGATAAAGCAGTTCGAACACGACCTTATGAAGTGGTTGTAAAGTCGAGCTAAGAAAGATGCGTCCAAAATAGAAATAACATGCTGAAGGATAAGTTGAGGCAAAATGTAGATATTTGCTGCTTAGGATGAAAAATGTATGAAACAAACAGCGATATATAACTATTATAGAAGATTCAATTAACTGCGTATATCAATATTGTATTTATCAAAATGCAGAGATAAGAACTAAAAATAAAAAAAAAATTAAAAAAACACCAGGACCAATTTATCTAAAGAAAAAAAACAAAAAAAAAAACTCTACACATGATAAAACTTGCAGAAAAGAAAAACAAAATAAATTTCGAGATACATTTCTAGTTAGTAAGAAAAATATAGCTTTTTTTCTAAATTTTACATTGATTTTCAAAAGTACTTGTGCATAGTCATCGTGTTTTTCCAAAATATTTTTTAAGCTTTTTTGCGTTAAAATTATTTATTATATTTGTAGTCATCAAGGATAAATTTGTAAAGATTTCAAAAACTTATCAATTAATACATAAAAAATGCATTATAAGGATTCAAAAATGCAAATGAAAAACATACATAAACCAAAATAAATATTAAATTAATTTAAAAAAAAAGAACACATCCAAAAACGTGTGTCTAACTAATACTGAAAGTTTCTGCACTAAAATTTGTTCGCCTATCTACGCTAAAAATTTACCGTGCATATAAACTAAGCACTAGAGTTAACTTTTAATTATAAACATTTAATTTATAAAATAACTATTTCAATAATGGTGAAGTATTAATATATTTATAAAACTTTAATGCATAATTTTCATTAATATAAAAGAACAAGTATTTTAATTAGTGTTATTTGGTTCCAAAAAAGATATTTTCTATATATTTGTAGTTTTTAAACTACGTACATACTTCTTTCACGCAAATGCTCATAAAAATAAACTTTATTCAGTTTCGCATTCCCTTAATTAGCTTTTGTTTTGTTATTGTTTACTACGTTTGGAAAATACTAACAATTCCTTAATCTAATTAAATTTTATAAAATCATTTATCTTAATTATTTTGTTTTGAAGTTTTTCGTTAGATAATGAACTTTTGACGCTATGGCTTAGTAAATAGAATATAAAAATGCATTCTTAACTTTATTTTTGATAAGCTCTCTTCATTTTTCCAATTACTCTACATCCTCTGAAGATAAAAATCTCATTTTCAGAAGTATGCATTCATAAACTCTTCCTTCTTTGCTTTTTTATCTCGTTTACAGCTTTGGAGAAACGATTTCATTCTTCTAATCCAAAGAAAAGCGCTTTTTTATGATAAAAATAAAACATGTCCATCATTATTTTCTCTTTTGACGATCTAAATGTAGTACGCTATTTGATCTCTCAGAATTATTCGTATATATATATATATATATATATATATATATATGTATATTTA
>NC_092207.1:25517920-25527103 GCF_043381705.1 Parasteatoda tepidariorum | reverse complement strand
TATATATATAATATGGTTTATGCATCAATTACATTTCACATTTTTAGTCAAAAATTGATAAATCCGAGTGTGCGACCAGCATCATTTATAAGACATGCACGAAATAGGTGAAATAAATTTAATTAAAATCAGGCTAAGTAAAATAGTTTGCCTGCAATTCTCATCATTAGAAACCCATGATTAGTTAAATATTGTATTAGTTTCCTTATGTTATTTAAAATAATCGATTTCCAAAAACATTTTCATCATAAATCTAAAATATTCCCCAAACACTTATTGTCAGATCAAAAATAAATATAACATGTTTGATATTTGTTTGAATCAATAAATTTCTTTTTAAAATACTTACAAGGTAGATTACCGGGATTTTTTTTTTACTTACTGTTAATTTGGTTTGGCTTTATTACGTGGCTTGGTTATTAAAGTGTCACTAGAGCTGTACTAATATTCTATTGCTGGTGGTTTGGTATCAGCTTTAATGACCATCAAAATACAATACTGCCTTATGCACACACTACACTAAAACAGTTTAGATGGATTAGATAGATGGGTATCAGAGAATTTCAGGACAAATTATTGGAATCATATCATCCAGATTGCGGCGTAATAGTTTGATTGGGATATCTTCATAGTTACTAAAAATAGTACGTTTAGAATAGAAAGTGGATTTATCATTTATAACTTAAAATATTAGATATTTCTCATTTCATATGTTTTCCATATCATCTGTTTCATGTTTCCTTAAAAATTCATATGTTTTCCATATCATTTGTTTCATGTTTCCTTAAAAATTCCTATGTTTTCCATATCATTTGTTTCATGTTTCCTTAAAAATTCATATGTTTTCCATATCATTTATTTCATGTTTCCTTAAGAATTCATATGTTTTCCATATCATTTATTTCATGTTTCCTTAAAAATTCATATGTTTTCCATATCATTTGTTTAATGCTTCATTAAAAATTCATATGTTTTCCATATCATTTGTTTCCCATTTATAACTTATCCTTCGATCATATTAACTAGCATATTTTAGGTTAGGCTCTCTAATCATTAAGATCGAGTATTAGCACTAGATAATCTGATTATTGGATTAAAAGTTATTTGCTGAGTTCGCTTGTTTTTGAAGCACTATACGTTTTGGGAAGACATTGTTACTTTATACAATGTATACTACTGCAAAATTTTTTAACTGATTTTAAGAAAAATATTGTAATTGTTTTTCGTGATTTAGCTTAAGCTCTTTTATTGTTATTTCTTTAAAAAATCCTTCTTTATATACTTCGAAAAAATTCCTTCTTTATATACTTCGAAAAAAATCCTTCTTTATATATTCGTACAGTTAGGTGCAGTTTCTCGTCTCCTTGTGATGAGGAATGAGTATCACGTTAGAAATTGATAAGATGCAGAGATTAGTATAAAAAGTCGTCGGTATAAAAGATAAGATAATACTTTTAGTCTGTAGAATTCTAATGAGGCAGGGACTGTAGGTAATCTTGATAAATTTCAGGGTTTGTAATCAGGGATTTTCTCTCAGAACTAAATAAAATCGTATAAAAAATTCTTCATGTTTCTTAAAATGCTTTTTTTTGTTGAAAAGTGAACTGACTCAATTTTGTTTCCATTCTGTCGAAAGTTTTTATATTTAGAAACCTGTTCGATGAAGAAATTTTTATGAAATTGTATTGGGAGTACAAATTAGTTCGGTCCGTTTTCAAAAGATGGCTCTGGCTGTTATGAATGTTTCATAGTGACAGCTGGTTTCGGTGGTTTCAGAGAGGTTAAACATCTGTCAATAATATTCAGTTTATATCGCTTTGAGTTTCATACAAAAACCCTGTTTATTTTTATTTTGTTGAATATGTCAAAATTTGTGGTAACTAAGCAGCGTTTAGGTTTTTTTATGTTTCTGCTTTAATTGGAAGAAAAGTGCAGCTGAAGCGCATCGAATGCTTGTAGAAGTTTATGGTGACAATGCTCCAACTGATAAATCATGTAGGGAATGGTTTCGACGTTTCAAGAACGGTTAATAGTGAATGGTGTTGTATATTATGAGCTGCTACAACCTGGCGATTCCATTACGGGTGATCGGTATAGGCTACAATTGACTCGTTTGAGTCGTGCATTACGAGAAAAACAGCCGGAAGCGAGCAAAGACATGAGAAAGTTATTCTTCTGCATGATAACAGTCGGCCTCATGTCACAAAAGTCGTAAAAAATTATTTGGAAACGCTCAAGTGGAATATTTTACCGCACCCGCCGTATTCCCCGAACATTGCTCCTTCTGATTACTAGTTGTTCCGACGGATGCAGCAGGTCAAGGGTTCACTTCTTTTGCAGAAATCAGAAATTGGCTCCTAATTTGGATCGCCTTAAAAGACGAGACATTTTTTCGAGATGTATTTCGAAAATTGCCTGAGAGATGCGAAAAAAGTAGTGGCCAGCGATGGACAATACTTTGATTAATCTGTTCATTCATTTTGTTCCGAAATAAATTCATTTTTGACCACAAAAAATGGACCGAACTAATTTGTACATCCAATAGAAAGCATGATTTAAAAAAAAGCATTCTAGAATGGGATTACACGCTTTTTAGTATATATGAAATATACAATTAACTTAGATATTTTCGTAACTTTTGATAAATGTACTCATATTTTTTCTGTAATGGGTATCTAAAACAGTTTAATATAATGAATTTACATTTAATTAGAGGGCATAACACCTAGGTTGCAGCGCTCGCCAGCTCTCGGATACGCTTTTGCATATCTTTCAGATCACTTCGTAACTTGAGCTCAATGACTAATTGTATGATTTAGTCTAACTTTATATGTACGCTGATACTCGTTTTATGAAATTATTAAAATATGAAACCTTAAATTTATGTAAAGTGCTCCAAAAAAAAAACTGACCACCCTGAATAACTTTTGATCTAATGATCGGATCCTCACATTCTAGGACTCATATTTAATGGTTCGAGGGGCTGACGTCAAATACCATGATCAATTAGTAAAGACGATATTTTAAGTTACGAAACCAGACACAAAAATGTACTTTCTATGAACAAACGTAGCTTTTTTTTCTCGAAGGATTTAAATTTCTGACCCTTAAAATATAGAGAGTAGCCGCAATCTGGGAAATATGATCCGAACAGTTTAATTTGGACCTCATAATGTTAAATTTATTTTGCGCGTATTTCACCCTATTTTCGAAAAATTTTGAAGCGAATCTAAACATTTTTGCGCAAAAATATAAAATTCGTTTATCCAAAGGCATTTCCAAGAAAAAAATAACTTTCAGTAAATATTTATTATTTTTGATTAATTTACCTATTTTAAGGCATACAATTTTTTGCATCATTTTAAAGTATGTAACTTCACATGGCAAAATACAAAATTTTACCGAAATTGGTCTAATAGTTCCTGAAAAGTCGAACCTTAAATGCACGAATTTTTTGAAGTTCGATTTCTCAAGAATTATCCGCTTGCTTTTGCTCAAATTTTTTACTTTGCCATGCAAGATTACATACTTTAAAATTATGCGAAAAATTGCATTTCAAAATTCTATAAATCATTCCATAAATTATGTAAAAGATTCATTGTGTAAAAAATTGCATGCCTTACAATTCAAAATTTTTTCGACTATTATTAAATAAAACAATAAACACTTACTAATAGCTAATTTTTGCGTGGGATTATCTTTGGATAAACGAATTTTATAACTGTGTGCAAAATTTTTTCAATTCGTTTAAAAAGTTCTCTAGATATGGCGAAATACGCGAGAAATAAAATTAACCGTATTAGGTCCAAACTTTGGACCGCTCTCCCGATCAAACTATAGAACCATATTTCCCAAATTGCGGCTACCCCATATATATTTTGGGTCAGAAATCCCAATCCGGTAAAAAAAGTATGTTTATTCAGATAAAGTACATTTTTGTGCTTGATTTCGTAACTTAAAATATCGTTACCACTAATTAATTAGCATATTTAAGGCTAGCCTCTCAAACCATTAAGATTGAGTCACGAAACCTGAAGATCAAACCTCAATTATTAGATCAAAAGTTATTCAGGGTGGTCCGTGCTTTTTGGCGCACTGTACATTTCTGCAATTTTACGTGGACTTTAAAAACTGATTAGCACTGTACTCCAATTAGTATATTAAGTATTATCTAATAGAACAACGCCTGTAGTTCTTATTACAACAATTATTTATGCACCATTGGCATCCATAATAGTTTGACGATATTTTACGATTTCCCCGAAGCGGAAAAGTACCTTCATTTCTCTAATAAAAATATCCAAGTGTGTAATGTATAAAAAAAAATATAAAAAAAAGTTAAGAAAACAAATCAAAAAGAATTAAAACAAATTTTTTTAATTTAAATTAGATTAGAATTTAAGCAAGATTATTCAACATAAGTTGCATAAAAGTGGGCTATTCTGAAAATTTGCATGCATGATTGTAAATTTTTAATCAGTTGAAAGTTACAACAGCTATTAAATCGAATTCAATAATGAATTAAAATATATCACCCAAGAAAAAAAAGGCTTAAAGTTTCATTTATGGTAATTAAAAAGACAAAAAATGTGTAAATTTGAAATAATTTAGATCTTGTTTTCTTCGGCTTTTTTTTCCCTTGATGCTTTTTTTCCTTGTTTTTATGATTATGAATAATTCTGGTAAAATTACCATACAGTAAGGTACTTACATTTCTGGTAAAATATGCAATAATTCTAGTTAATAAAACCAAAATACATGGTATGTTAACCATTCATTTGGTAATTTTTCTTTCGTTATGGTAATGGTTAACCGGAAATTTTGGTTTTAAAAGTATTTTTCTGATTATGACACATTTAGTAAAAGTGCAAAATTGAAAAATAAATGTAACTAAGTAAATGGTTTTCGTACCATGCTGTATGGTATTGTACTAAAAATAGCTAAAATGTTCTTCAGAACTATCATTTATTTTATCATTCATCTGGTAATTTTAACCTTTTGATGTCGATGCCTTTTACCAATTATTAGATTAGTAATAGACCTTATTACCATCTTTTTTTTATTTTTTATGATTTATTTAAATAGGCGGTTAATTTAAATGTTTTATAACAAATAGGTGACGGTTAATCATTTATTTATACATATATCTCAATTGTAACAGAAGAGAAAGGGGCCTAAATAATGCTTTCAAGTGTTCGAAAAACACGACACTCTGATAGATCCAGGTATGATGTCTGTTTCATGCTTCTTATGTGGGGAGTATTGGGATCAGCTTATTTATTCACTAACAAATGTAGTTTTTTTTTAATGAAAATACAAAAAATTGACTTAAAAGCTCTATTTAATTTGAAACTCAAATAGCACCATGTATAGCGAGAACAAAAAAAGAAAAAAAACGGATCACTTTGAATAATTTTTAATCTGATAACCGGATCTTCACGTTCTAGGAATCAACCCCAATTGTTCTCAAATATGCTAATTAATTAGAGCAGATGATGCTTGAAGTCACAATGTCAGACACAAAAACTTCCTTCCTCTTAACAAACATACTCTATCTTCGACTGATTCGAAATTTTGACCCTCGAAATACAGAGGGTAGCCGCAATTTGGGCTATATGGTACCAATAGTTTGGTCTAGAGAATGGTCGAAAGTTTGGACCCTTTAATGTTAATTTTTTCTTGCGTATTTTGCTCTATCTCGCGAACTTTTTGTGCGAATCAAACAATTTTTGCACACAATTATAAAATTTGTTTATGATAAAATAATTTTAAGCAAAAAACAACTTTGAGTAGATATTTATTATTTTTTAATATTTTAGTTAATGATAATCGAAAAAAATTTGAACTGTGAAGTATACAATTTTTACATAATTTTAAAGTATGTAATTTTGCATGGTAAAGTACAAAATTATGATCACGGTTGATCGAATAGCTTCTGAGAAAGCAAAGTTTGAAAAATTCTTATTTTTATAATCATAATGTATTGCCCAGCTTTGTATGGATATGGTAATACACTTTCTGAAATAAAGCTCATATTGCTCGCAAAATACGAAACGTATTCAATTTTAATATCTATGAATTTTAATCGTACCTTTCCTTATCGGCTGTGTGTAAAAATATTTATAACTACAGCTCCTATTTTGATATGCTAGGTACCTTATACTATCATAGGACTAGTAAGTAACTTTTACCATGGTTAATTAAGTATTCCTGCCACCAATAATGTTTTGGCGATATTTTTACAGCACCGTACATATATTTATTTCGCAAAAAGTTTAAGAATTAAATAATACAAGAAAAGAAAATAAAAAGCATTAAAACAAAAATTTAACTAAAATTTAATTAAAATATAAATTTGATTAAAAATTACACAACGTGACTGAACATAGTTAAAATTAAATGAGCTATTATGAAAATTTACAGAAACAATTGTAAATTTGCGTGTTTGAAAATACAACACGAATGAAATTAAATTAAATAATGAATAAAATGACCTCTCTCTAGAAAGATATGGCTCAAAGCTTCGTTTATGCTAAATAAAAATGGCATTTCTGAATAGGAATAATTTGCGTTTAAATCCATTGTCGGTTTATTTTACCTAATAAATATTGTTATTTAATTCAAGCTTTTTTACTTATCAGATATTGTTTTAATTTCCCTGCTTGGAACTGCTCACTGGCTTAATATTTCATTTTTCAATTCTTCTATACCAAAGCAAAAAGACATTTCATTGTTTTTTTTTTATCAATCTACATATATGCGCATTAATGTTTTAAATGATAATAATATAAGTGAGCATTTAGAGTTTTGTACAAAAAGAAAGATTTCTGTACTTTATAAAAAAATATTTTTTTCTACTGCGCTATGATCAAAGGATAGAATATAACAGGCAGAACAAAGTAATGTATGAGGATTTTATTATTGTGTAGATAGAATCATACATACAAAGAGTTCTTACTACAAAACTTTTTAAATAAAACAGA
Source organism: Parasteatoda tepidariorum (assembly GCF_043381705.1). Taxonomy (NCBI): domain Eukaryota; kingdom Metazoa; phylum Arthropoda; class Arachnida; order Araneae; family Theridiidae; genus Parasteatoda; species Parasteatoda tepidariorum. The sequence goes on along the minus strand of NC_092207.1, from coordinate 25,520,120 downwards.
TATTCTTCCCATTAATGACTACTTGATCATTCCTGATTAGGGTATGAGGAATTAAATTTAATCCTTAAGACAGATTTTTTTAAACGACATTTTAAATCCTTTCTTTGTCGAAATGTACAAGTTTAAGAACGTTTCATATAACTGGGGGTGGCATCACATGAATGTTGCAACAAACTTCTAAGGGAATTGAGGCATATCATCAGGATTAAAATTGCATAGGAACTCATTCCCGAAAATGTTGTACGCAGCTAGGGGAGCTTTTCCATTATGACCTGTTCAGAAGTACACGAAGAAACAATTCTTAAAAGGAAAGCGCTCCTAGTGGTGAATGACGATATTTCTAGGCATGGGTTCCTGAGCAATTTTACTCCTCAGGATGTGCTCTAACTCCTCTAGAAAATCCTCTCCAAGACGTTGTGGTACATTTATGTCACCCTCTGTAATATGTAACGTTTTTAAACTTGTACATTTTGACAAAAAAAAAAAAATAGACCGGAAATGTAATTTAAAAAAAAAATTGAAGTTTGGAGAGAGATACTGATTGCAGATTTGAAAACAACGAGTTAAAAATATCTAAGATCTAATAAAAAAATTCATGCAACAAAAAAAAAAAAATTGCAGATACGAGTATATGCGCAGATTTTGAATATTTCACTTTTTGAAATAAATCTTTAATTATCAACTAGCATTTAAGCAATTTTGCTGATCGAAAGATTATAAGAATTTAAAATTAAAACCTCAAAACAGTTTAAAATAATTCACTCTTTGAAACTTGTCACAAAAATTAAATAAATTTCATGTCCCCACGTTTTAAAAAAAATTTAAAATTCAGTCTTTGAATTATTTAATAATAAATTTTAAAAGTGTTGAGCTTTAAATAACTCTTTGATTTTTTTTTCGGTATTAGATATTAGTATTTCATAACTGAAATAAACATTATAATTTGATTTAGGGCAGTAAGTTATAGAGACTTATACAATATGCGTATTTTATTTACATATGCGTGGTTTATGCGTATACTAATTCTATAGATTCACAGAAGTGTTTTTCCTCTGTTCAAAGTACACAAAAAGAAGTACTCTAGAATATATAAACTACCGCATATATCAGTATATAAACTACGGAATTTTTGACTTGTTTCAATCAAATAAAATTTGACTTAGTTTTGACTTGACATCTTATTTAGAGTAGTTTTTAATAACTACTCTGAATACATAGATTTCGAATTCTTGTTAAAAATAAACTCGAAAGTGTCTATTACAGGTATATTTAATAATGTTTAAGCCAGGAAAAAAACATAATCGATACAAAATCAATCGAATTACAAATGTGAAAAGGGAATCAAAAGAACCACGTACAGTTTGATTCCCTGTTGAAAGTGTTTCAAATTTTTTCCTGTAAATATTCCCTCTTTTTTATCTGCAATCAAATAAGTTGTGATGTTTCAAGTCCCATTAGATTTTCATAGCACGTTTTAGCCCTGCTTAAATTTTAATTCGTGACTCTTAATGTGTGTGTGTTTTTTAAAAAAATTTCTAAGTGCAAATTACGGGTAGAGGAGAGTCGGGTAGCCCCGCCCACTGTCAACTTCATATGTATAGAATACTTTTTCAAGTCAATCGGCCATTAATTGTTATATTAAAAAAAGATTATTTTCAAAGTTTCGAGTATTTATGCAGCTGGTAACATGGTAAACGATAGTTTTGAAAATATGTTGAATACAGTAGTCATGAAATTAAGAAAAATTGGTTGAATGTTTCGATTAAACTTCATTTTAATACTAAAATAATTTTTTCTATACATACAGCATTATGTAGTCTTAAGTTTAATTTGTACAAAGAAAGAAGTTTATGTGAAAAATTGTTCGAGTATTTACAAATTTACAAAAAAATTGGATTTCGGGTAGCCCCGCTCTCATGAATGTCGGGTATCACCGCCCAATTTTATTTCATCGATAAATGTACGGTTGCAAAGATTATTATTTTATTGCTTCAAATTTGAATGTCATATGTATTTTTAACAACAAATATTGTTTTTATGAAATGATTGTTATTAAATGATAGAATTCACTAAAAGTATATAAATATGTAATAAATAAAATAATTTTGTGATAAAAATGATAAACGAGGTTTATCTATTGTCAATACATTGGTCATTTTCTTTTACACCTGTAAAAACAGTCAAAAAACATAATTTGTGT
>NC_092207.1:25513613-25517420 GCF_043381705.1 Parasteatoda tepidariorum | reverse complement strand
GAGATTGGTAGAATTTGATGTTTTCTTTGCTTACACAATCTCTGCACAACAGCGTTTGCACTTCTGAGTTTTTTAAGTCCAACTTTTGTCGCGGAAGCTTTCTTCTCTGCCTTTCTTTCTCTGTTTCTTTTCTTCATCATATCATGGGGATCTTGGTCTTTTTCAACATTTTATCTGTTTTTCAACAGCTGTTTTAGCCATTGGGTTAATTGAAAAAAAAATAATTCCCTAGTTTTTGACTAAGCTTCTCAAGGACTTGTTTTGTCATTCTATCGCCGAAGATGTGTCATTCCGTTACGCTAATTATTGGAAGTTAATAATCAAATGCATAGAATTTTACAATTTCTCATTGATTCTTATGCCACATCTGCTTTATATTCCAAAATATACACATTTTAATTCAAAAACGTAGTTGCTATTTAAAAAAATATACTGAAACATGTGACGGAATGACACAAAAAAAAGTTACTTTTATTTAATATATGAAACTTAAAATGACTTAAAGGCTATGTTTTAAATATTTAAATTTTGTACTATATGCATATTTTTATCAAAATATTGCAAAAGAAAGATACATTTCTTTTATTTTATAAGTATTTTTCAAGAAAACAATTTGAGCACAAATGTGAAGAATTCACTTGTCAGCCATGTGATTACTTTAGAATGCTGCCAGATTCAAAAAACTTAAAATTATCAAAAATTAAACAGTAATATGTAGACTTTGGCTATTTTTGAACATATTTTTAAAATTAAAATATGCAATTCATAAAAAAAAAATTTCACTTAAAAGTTGACACTTTCGTGGAATTGCCCAACTGTATTTAATTTAAAAAAATATAAAAGTGGAAAAATTTGACTTATTTCAAGTGCCTTAAAAATAGGCGCCCATTCTCACGATTCACCAGACTTGAATAAGGACAGCAATAACAAACCAGAAATTGTCTGTTTTGGGTAAACATGCTATCATTTTTGTCCATTTATAATTTTTGAAAAAATAAAGTTTTTACATTATCAAGTATAACTTTTCATTTTAGTTTCTTTAGCTAATTCACTTAATATTTTAACTGTTATAAGAAGAAATAGCATGCAATAATAGGAAAATTTCTTCCAAGTTCAAATTAATAGTAATCAAAATGGAAAATATATAACACTTTTAGGTATACGGATAAAACCAAATTTAGCAAATTTAGCTTCAATACTTGAAAAAAAAAACGTCTTTTAGACAGGTTACGTGTTGGATGTTTTATTATGCTTGCAGTTTACAAGTATTAAGTTGCTAAACATTAATATTTAGAAACTTTCTGATTTAAAAGTTGGTCTGCGACATTAAAGATTTACTATTAGTACCTGACAACTATAGTCGAATATGCTGTTTAATCTGTTAGGTGCGACACTACTGTTATATAAGGTACACTGAGAGAAAAAAAGGCACTGTCAAAATTAGCAGAACGTGGCCCAATTTACCTTGTTTCTGATTTTTATGGGAACACAAGAAAGCTTTGCATTTTTTACCGTAATGAGTTTGGTAAATTTAATAATAAAATATGGCTTAATAATATGTGATAAAATTAGGTAAATGTGGTAAAATATGATAATTTTATCATGAATAACTTAGAGCATGTCATATTAAAATTACTTTTCAACTTTGCATTTTTACTAAATATGTGGTAATAATGATTTTAATTCTGAAAACAAAAATTTCTAGTAAACCATATGAACGGAAAAATTACCAAAATTTGAATAACGTATATATTGGATTTTTTTAACCAATTTTTTTTATAACCAGAAATGTCATTACCATATGCAGTATGGTAATTTCACCAGAACTGTTTTGCTTTGTGCACTATTAGGTATTCAATAAGGAGGAGATACATAGTTCCATACGATATTTTAGGAATTTGTAATTGTGACACATTCAATAAATAACAAATTAAACTTGACTTTCTTTAGTAGTAATTCTTGTAATTAATTAAAATTGTTTAATTATGTATTAACTTTGAAATAAAAAAAAATAAAATAAAAAATACACTGTAAAAATGTTTGGTACCGGCACTAGTATCATCCAAAGTGCTGGTACTTTATACCGTCATTTTATCCACAATTTTTCACAGTGTGTGCAATTTTTTTTTAAGAATTTAGTCATTGGTAGTCATTAAGTTGAGTCTTGACTCATATTTCTTTAACTTCTCTATTCCTTTTTTAAACGTTATAAAATTCTATAATATCCTCCTTGACACCAAATTAGTGTTCTATGGTTTCTAATGAATTACGTTTATTAAGTGTTGGTGGAGCTAGAGGGACGGTCAAAATGTCCACCATGTGACTCCTGATTCGAACAATAACTGAAAGTAAGGCGTAACTATTAAAATTGTGTTTGTTCTCAAACACTCTTTTCAAACAATCTACGTGTTGCAAAAACAACAGTTATATCTCACAAGGGTAAAAATTTCGAGTAATTTGTCTAAGAAATAGTAAGAGTTTCAAAAGACATCATTTTATATACTTCCAAATAGGCATTTTTACACTCGTATTTAGTTCCATACATGTTTATTTTATTTAATATATTAAAACAAGTTCAAATCATGTAATTGAACTTTTATTTGTTTTGCAGTTTTAATGTAACCCTGATATAATTTTGTTTTGTGTACATGCAACTTCAAAGCATAATTAGTTTGTTTATGTTCTACATGACTTTGTGCCCGTCTTTGTGTTAAATAAGAAATATATAGTGAAAGAATTGAAATGGCCGACCTGGTGGCCGAGCGGTTAGCGTGCCTGACTACGGAGCCATAGGCTGCGTGTTCGAATCCCGCTCTGGGCATGGATGTTTCTCTCTCTCTTTGTGCTGTCCTCTGTTGTGTGTGTTTGTATGATGTGTGAATGTGGCCCACCCTATAAAACGAGCTTGTGGCGTGGGCAATGTTGCTCGCCTCCGTGACTTTGGTTCACAGGTGCCCACTGGGTAACGCGAAATGAGTAACAATTCCGGCATAGTATAGGCAAAGATTCAAATTCAGTGCCTGCCATTGGAAAAAAAAGAATTGAAATCATTATGAAAGAATATTTGAGTAAGAATATAGAATGCGTCACCTAAATGAATTGATACTCGATGAGCTTGGCCTACTTAAATAGAGTGGAAAGAACATTTGCTAACGCAAGCAAAAGCCAAGTTTCAATAACCAATCCGGATCGAGATCTCCACAATACGTCACTTGCAGTTATCCCATTATAAAATTAAATAAATATGCGTATTTTATATTAAATATAATATACTAATCAGCTTAGAAAATTAGTATTGAAAGAAAACACACAATTTTCCTTTTTGAAATTTTCTCAAAATAGTCCTATGTGATAAGGTTAAGGGATTTAAAATCCTTTTAAAATAATTTTAAAAGCATTATATTTTATCTACTTCTATGATTCTATTAAAGAAAGTTTAAAACGAATAACTTTAAAAAGTCAAAGATAACCGTATGGCTCTTATTTTAATGTAAACGAATACTTTAAATTTAATTTCGCAGTTTTGTAATGCAAAACTTGATTTCAGTTTTTACGCTTTGAAATTTTAAATGCAATTTAGAAAATATCGTTTGAAACCTTTTTAAATGGAATTAATCTCGTTTATAAAATCTTTCTGATCATCTCACCTTTTTTTCTTTATAAAAGACTTTAATGCTAAATTTTCTACTCAATTTAAGAACTGATTTAAATGAAATTTTAATGGAAAATTTGCTTTGTGTGTTCTTATAAAAAGAAAGAGCATTAGAGAATAAATAATATTATTTAATGCTTATATATATATATATA
>NC_092207.1:25493948-25513428 GCF_043381705.1 Parasteatoda tepidariorum | reverse complement strand
TAGCGAGCAGGGGGCCCAGCCCACTAGTGTATATATATATATATATATATATATATATAAGCATTCAATAATATTAAACGCCCGGTGGCTGAGTGGTAGTGCTTTGCGCCTCCGTGCCACAGGTCCTGGGTTCAATCCTCGGATCGGGCAGGGTTGACTCAGCCTTTCATCCCTTCAGTGCGTAGATAAATGAGTACCAAGCATACTTGGGAACTAAACACTGGAGGTTTCACGTTCGGCTGACCACCTAACCGGAACATCTGCTTCTGCACCCCAGACCCCAAGGTCAAGAGAACTAAAATGGGCACAGTAGGCCCTCTATAAGCTGTAGCGCCACTGAGTTTATTTAAATAAAATTAAATGCTGTTTTTGTATTCAGCAAAATTATTTGTCTGAACAACTTATAAATATATAAATTTAATATGCAGAAATTATGCAATTTTTAAATTTTTAAAATATTTTAGAGCGTTTTTCCAGACATTCTGAAAACGATACATTAGATGGGTGAGCGGAATTCTTTGTTCACATCTGTAACTTTAAAAAATTTAAGCATGACTCAGACGACGAGTAACAGAATATATGCTAATATAAATTTGCCGCAGAATTAATTTACTAATTTTGATTATGATCAGATGTTAAGTCTTTTATGTAAATGAAGCTGAAAGTTCGCATTGTTCATAATTATTAAGATAATTTTGGTTTCTGTTCGTCATAAATTGGAAGACAAGATAAATAAAACGAAACGGCTATTCACACTATGTTAAATACACTATGAATTGTTAAATACCCTGCTTTTACGTATCGCAAAAAATCCCGAATGAATTGAACGTTAATTTGAAAATCGTCCCGCAGTGGACTGATCGTTAAGACACGGTTCCCAGCAGATCACCGAAGTCAAGCATCACTGGCTGCGGTCAGTGTGCGGGTGGTTGACCGCTCGGATCAGTCTGCGTAGGGACCAAGTGTGTGCGGTATTGGTCCTCGTTAAACTGTACTACCGTAAAGAGTTCGACTTCGCGCGCAGGTCGTCGGGCTACCGAAGCGGGGGTGCCATCCCCTCCGCAGAGGATCAAAATTGTGATTTCATGTCTTCGGATCATCCTCCGGGATGTTTCCCAGACCGTCGCCAATAGCCCATTGAGCAGCTCTAGTGCAACGCAGATTAGCAACAACATTAATTTGAAAATCAGTTAAGGAGGATAGCGTGAGGCGGAATTGCACTTGCCAGCTGCGTTATGCTTCAGAAACTTGAAATTGCTTCGGTAGTAGCAAAGTTTTGCAGCAGATCGCACTCCGCAAAACAGCGTCAGAGCCATCTATTGATAAACTTCGTTAGCAATTTTGAAACTTAGAGAGAAGAAATGACTTGATTTTTCTAAGCAGAACAAAGTAAACATTTATAGTCATTTCGTTTTTATACAATGAGTTTTTCAAATTGTCGATCACATATTTAACACCCAATAGTTGTATTGTATTGAATGGCATTGTACTGTACTGTACTGTAGTTTACTGTTTATACTGTACTGCAGTGTATGTTGTATTGTATTGTTACTGTATTGTATATACTTATTGCATTTTATCGTTATTGTAAGGCATAGCTATTGTATTACATCGTTTTTGTATTGTATCGTTATTGTATTGCATCGTATTGTATTGTATCGTATTGCATTGTATTGTATCGTATCGTATTCTATTATATCAATTCGTGGTATATGATAATGCTTTATTTTATCATTTATATTGGTATCATATTATATTAAAATATATATCGACATATAATGAATACGAAAATTTAAATAAAGCGCCGACTAAAAGTTTATTTTTTAATACTGGATACCATTTTTATTTAAAATCTTCCTTATTAATGAAGATGCCCGAAAAATTAAAATTTCATTTTTGGCAAATAGCCTAAAGAAGCTCTCATGATTTTCTTTCCCCTGTGACCCAAATATTTTTATATTTTACTCAAAAAATCCTTAACGAAAGTGAGTTATTCATTTCTTGCCTGAAAAGTATTTTCTCAATTGTTACATACAAATTCACAGAATTATAAATGCAAATATTATATGTGGTACTACATCTGCTATATGAAAGAATAGCCAATATCAATCATAAAATAACAAAACACAATTCTTAAACATATTAGAAAAAGAAACAAATGCGGATGATTTAAAATTTTAAGACACTTTCAATATTATTCACATTGTGTTCGTTAATTTAATTTTATATTATAGCAATATATAACATTGTTTTTACTTCTTCAGTTTTATTGTCATGCAAATATATGGATATTTTCTAAATATTTGTTTCCATTAAATAGAACATTTATTTTTATAAACAGGAAACTTTTGACAGAAAAAGCAAATTTCTCTTATTTTTCATAACAAAAGCGATGGAATCTGATGACACATTTCATACGAATTGAATGTATATATTTAATATTTGATACAAATTCAATTTAGATATGAATACGATCAAAAGGGGTTGTTCTTATTCAAAACAAATCTATTTTATCTTAGATCGCATCCTAGAGTTTACTATTTTACAAAATTATTTCCAAAATGTAAACAAAAATACTGTGCTATCATTCAAATTCATAAATTAGTTTCAGTCTTTTGAATTTCGCAATGAAATCTTATCTGTAAAATCGAATAAAGTCTTTGAAAATAATCATAAATATTTAAAATTCGTTTCGAAACTTCCGGAAATTAATTTTGTTGACGTATTAAATCGCTTTCAATTAAACTCATCATTTACTGGGAAATCTATCTGTTGATAAACTTCGTAGCTAATTTCGAAATTGTGAGAGAAGAAATTATTTGATTTTTCTAAGCAGAACATAGCAGACCGTACATTTTTAATTCCTTTCGTTTTGCTGCGATTGATTTTTTAAATTGTGCATCACTTAAATAACACCCTGTTGGTGAATTGTTTTGTATTGTATTGTATTGCATTGTAGTGTAGTGTAGTGTACGTAGTGTATTGTATTATGTTGTAGTGTAGTATACTGTAGTGTAGTGTACGTAGTGTAGTGTAGTGTATTGTATTGTAGTATAGTATAGTGTAGTGCATTGTGGAGTTGTGTAGTGTAGCGTAGTGCAATTTAAGGGTTGTGTTGTGTTGTGTAGTTAATTGCCTTGTCTTGTAATGTATTGCAGTGTTGTGTAATGTAGTGTAGTACTGTATAGTGTAGCGCAGTCCAGTGTTATCAAAATATAATGAATACGAAAATTTTAAAGAATACGAAAATTGAATGGATATCCATTTTAATTTTTTTAATCAGTATTTTGTTATTATTTTTTGAAATTAATATATATTTGATACAAATTCAATTTGGATATGAATGCAATCAAAAACAAAAACAATTGATCTAATTCGAAACTAATCTATATTATCTTAGATCACATCTTAGTGTTACTATCTCGAAAATTATTTCACGCTATGAATTTAAACAAAAATACAGTGCTATCATTCAAATTCAAAAGTTATTTTCAGTCTTTTGGATATCGCATCAAATGCTATCTGCCAAACCGAATAGAGTCTTTGAAAATGATCAATGAATTTAAAATTCGCCTTCAAAACTTCCAGAAATTAATTTTGATGAAATATTAGGTTGCTCTCCTAAAATTCATCATTTACTGTAAAATTCTTCTTTATCTTTCCGCTTTTCAGACAGAACAGTAATCAAACAGAATCGTGGAAAAGACCGACTTTAAACAAAGCCATACCCTGAAAGTTTAAAGGTGAAGGAACTTGTGCAGACTATCTTTGCATTTGTTAAATAATAAATATTCCATGTATACGGGTAGGTAATAAAAGGCATGGTTCTGCTTCCTAATAACTTTAGTTCCACTTTTTCCACTTTTCCATTTTTTCCACTTTTTCCACTTTTTTTTTTAGTTCCACTTTTTCCACTACTTCCACTTTTGAGTCTCTCTAAAATATCCAATATTTTTATGAAAAAAAGTCGGTAAACTTTAAAACTATTATGGAGTGGTCAAACACATTAAACTTAATTTGTCAACTTTAGCTATTTTAGGAATTTAATTGTTTTTAAATTATTTTTGCACGGAGAAAAGAATTTTGGTAAAATTACAGTACTGTACATATTTAGAAATTTCTCAGTAAAAATGGTTAAAAAGCAATTTATTTTATTGTTTTTTTACCATATTCAACCAAAGCAGTCAAATAGCAATAAAAAAGATGATATTCAAACTGTTAAATGTGAGAAAAAACGTTTATTGAGGATTTTTCCCCAATATGGTTAAGCAACCAGAATTCTATAAAGTGATTTCCTTCCGGAAGCTGGGCACGTGGTTAATCGGTCTATCTCATGATCAGAACTGATCAGGGGTTGAATATTTCTTCCAATGCTTCAATATATGAAGAATTTGTAGATTTCTGCACTCTTCAATTGGTGACCCTTGACGATTAGACTATGAAACTATTATTAACTCCCAAATGGCGCAGAATTCCAATCTGTGTTTACGCTTCATTTTTACAGTTTAGAAACTATGCTAGTAGTAAATGGTTACAAATTGGATTAGTTTCATATTCACAGTTTTTTAACCGTACCAGTTGTAAGCGGTTTAAAAATCCTAAAGGTAAAAAAATGTTCCTAAATGTTCCTAATGTTTCCTAATGTTCCTAAACATTTATCTAAATGTTCCTAACCATAAACTTTATGGTTAACTGGGTGGACAGACAGCTGCCGGTTCTTTCAGAAGGAAAATTCTAATAGTGTAGGATAAAAAAATTTATAATGAAAAAAAATTAATGAAACATAATTTAGCAAATAAAAAAAAATACGGTACTTAAACTATTCATATGGTAATTTTCACGCTCATATGGAAAAGGTTTAACAGAAATTCTGGTTTTCAAAATGATAGTTCTCATTATAACATATTTAGTTAAAAAAAAATTCAAAACTGAAAAGTAAACTGTACCGAATAAATGGTTTTATCCTATGACTATTTAATCCTGATAAAACTACCAGCATTTATCTCATATTATAAAACCCTATTTCACCGTTGATTTTACCAAAATCATTACCAAAGCACTTTGGTAAGATACACAAACGTTTTGGTGTTCCCATAGTGCACTAAATTTTACCATATTTTACACTGAATTACATTAAATTTTACCATATTTTACCCTGAATTACACTAAATTTTACCATATTTTAAACTGAATTACACTATATTTTACCATATTTTGATAGTTTTAATCCTACTTTTTTCTTCAATATGTATCTGATTCACAAACATTTCGTTTGTTAACTTAATAAAAATTTTGTTGGACATTTTTGTAGAGAAAAAAATAAAATTCTAGAAATAAAATTCTAAAACTAAAATATATGGTATTTAAACCACTCATTTAGTAATTTTTTCTGCTAATATGAAGACGGTTTACCGGAAAGGCTTTGAGAATTTTATTACCACATCTTTGGGGAAAATAAAACCAAAACTGAAAATTAAGTTTAACTGAATAATTGGTTTTAGTTCATGCTCTAAGATATCATAATCAAATTACCAAATATTCAAAACATACCAAATTTTATCGCATATTATAACAATTAATTTTACAAAAATCTTTGCCACAATATTTTGATAAAAAAAAAACTTTTTGGTGTTTCCAAGTATGATAAATTTCACCATACTCTGATAATTTTAACCATACTTTTGTTTTAACTAAGTACCTAAAACATGAACATTTCCTTCGATAAGATTTTTTTTTCATTGCCAATCATAACTTTTGATTTTATTTGAAACTGGGGAGATCTTTCCACTACTCGCTTTGCTCACAAAGTCCCCATCCTCCATATTTCTTGACGATAAATTACATCAAAATTAAAAATAATTCTAAACGATCCCAAAAGGAATGAATACATAATTTTTTTTTGTGTATTTATCAAAGTTTGGTTCCGAAAATTTAGCTCCGGATTGTGTTGTGAAAACATTTAGACCTTATCATTTTCCTCGGTTTCCATTGCAACTTCAGCTGGGAACTTGCTTTGTATTTTTTTCTTTTAATTTATGTTTGAAATATTTTCGTTTGAAACAAATATTCAACAGTATGGAATTTTCAGTCTTAGTAATATTCATTTTAACTGCATGCGTCCTGAGGAAAAAAAGCATGGTCGAAACTACAGGAAACCGGTAAAATTTATGTCTCTATGGGAAGGCCGAAACGTTAGGAGATTTTTTTTCCCGAAGCGCTTTGTTTTGCTAATTTCAACAATAAAACTTTAAATATGTGATAAAATTTGGTAAAACTGGTGAAATTTAGTAATTTTTTGAAATGAATGGTTTAGATACCTATATATTTTAGTGTTATTAGCATGATTTTTTTCAATTTTTTTATCAGGAATGTCATTACCTTATAACACGATAATTTGATCAAAATTTTTTTTCTCTGTGTTGAAATGAGTTTTTTTTTTTAAAAAATGCTGCTTGCAAAGGCTATTTATTATAAAAATATAATAAGTTATTTAAATTTTAAACAATGCAATACGTTAACTAAATATTAGAGGGGTAAAAAAAAATTTTTTTTTAATTCTGGGAGTCTTTAGTGGAGAAAAGTTATCTGCCGTAACAATAACGACATAAATTCTTTTAGAATCGAATCATATCAGCATCGTACTTAAAATTAATGAAAACTTTAAAAAAACACGCCTATTTCAATTCTTTTTTAGTTGGCTAATACTATCGAAACAAAGTTCCAACTTCAGTTTTTATGTTTGCGTGATGGTTTGGATATCGAAATAATTAAATCACAACTTAATTTTTTATATTCACACAACGTTTTAGATAGAAGCCTTAGTGTACCAATTGTTCGTAATTTTCACTCTGTACCTCTTCACTCATTATGCTTGGTCTGAACAACCTAAACATCACCACATTAAGATGGTTCCACTTGGAGACTTTTGTGCAATTTTATAAGATTACACAAAATTCAATTTTATTTTTCATTTAAAAGCATATTTAAGCGTAACAAGGACATTTTAGATTCTTTGACATGTACCTCAAAAATGATAATAAATGTCCCGTACGAAACAAGTTGGGTAACATTTGATTTAACGCAGTTTGGCGGATATAAAGTTATTAACTAAACTTTGATATAATATCTAAGGATGTCAAACTCAATATTTACGTCCATCACTAGACTGTCCATTAATTTATTCTGCTATATTGTGCACTTTTATAAGATTACATGAAATTAAATTTTTTTTCCTTTAAAAACATATTTAAACGTAACAAGGACATTTTAGCTACTTTGACATGTACCTCAAAAGTAATAATAAATGTCCCGTACAAAACAATTCGGGTAACATTTGATTTAATGCAGTTTGGCGGATATAAAGGTATTAACTAAACTTTGATATAATATCTAAGGATGTCAAACTCAATATTTACTTCCATCACAATACTGTCCATTAATTTATTCTGATATATTGGGCATTTTTATAAGATTACATGAAATGAAATTTTTTTTCTCATTTAAATACATATTTAAACGTAACAAGGACATTTTAACTACTTTGACATGTACCTCAAAAGTGGTAATAAATGTCCCGTACAAAACAAGTTGGGTAACATTTCATTTAACGCAGTTTGGCGGATATAAAGTTATTAACTACACTTTGATGTAATATCTAAGGATGCCAACCTCAATATTTAAGTCCATCACATTACTGTCCATTAATTTATTCTAATATAACATCCATTTTTTATCTTTGACAGCACGAAACAGTGGTTGTCGATATATATTTCGCTTTCTTCATCTTCCCACAGGAAATTTGGAACATGCGCAGTAAAGATGCCTACTCAGGATAATGCAAGTCGCATTTTGATTCTATTCGAAACCACAGTCTCATCGGATCCGGAGAGCGAAAAGGAACACTCGTTCTCTTTTCCCGGAAACGGGAAAAAGGAAACACTAGAACTCAGAAAACTCTGATTTGAAAACAGCTGGCGAGAAGGAAGACTCGGCGGAAAAATACGCTTACTTGTTCTTTGTGTATTTGATTTGTCGCTGTTGTGATTTAAATGCTTTCGATAAATGGAAAGTTTTCGAAAACTTGTTTTGATGATTAAAGACTGGTGTTATTAGAAAGTTAGACTTGTTTAACAAGGAGAAGTTAGAAGTTCATCGTCAAAAAGTTGTTTTCCCGTTCGTCAATAGAAAGGTAAATTCTACTTTTGATGTTGTGTCATTTTATGTCGTTTTAATTTTTTTTTTGTTCCTTACCATTTCAAATTACTATGAATATCGAACTTGCACATGTTATTAATGCATGGAATTTTTATGAATAATTTGTTTTAATTTTGAATAGTCATTGTTTTTTTTTGTTCTTTTCTTAATTTGAACTATTCGTTTATTATTCACGTTTTAAAAGTACAATAATAAGTTAATTACGTATAAAATATGTCATGAGTTTCATTGTAAACTTTCATGTTTGTAAAGAAATGGATATATTATTGTCTTAATTTTGCATTTTTGAAAAAAAATATATAAAGCAAATATTGTAAAAAAAATTATTTATTTATTTATTGATGAAGAGATATGGTTATAATTATAATGAAGATACTTATCTAATTATATATGAGTTATGGCACAAATGTTTGTTATGCGTTTCCTTCTCTACGCAAGGAGAGAAAAAAAAATTTAGTAAAATTAATGTACTAGATGGTGTTTACATTTCAAGTAAAAAAAACATAATTCTGGTTAATAAAATTCAAAACATGCTGAATTCTAACTATTCCTTTTCTAATTCTTTCGTTAATATGGTTTACCAGAAATTGTGGTTTTCAAAACTATGGTATTTAGTAAAAATTGCAAAACTGAAAGTAAATTTTACCGAGTTTTTATTACATGCATTAACCGAATGAATGTTGAATTAAACTACCGAATGGAACTACCGATTAAACTACCGAAATAAAACTAATAAAACAACCGAAATTAACAGCGTCTATCAAATTTTATCAGATATTATAAAACCATATTTTATTGTTAATTTTACTAAAATCATTTGTAAATCGCTTTACTAAAAAAAACCGAACTTGTTTGTTTTCCCATAAGACCAGAATCATGGTAAATTGTACCATATTCTGGAAGTTTTGTCCATAAGTTTTCTTAGTGTATATTAAGATAGGTCTAAATTATTATTTCAGTTTTCCCTTATAATCAAAATTCTTTGTACGTGCATCTATGTAATTTCTTTATCGTAAGGAAACTAGTATTTTGGTCCTTGAATTAATTGTCTTAATTTCGAAAAGTACCTGAAATTTAATATAAATTGCTTTTGTTCAATCGTATGCAATGTAAAATATTACTTCGTAGTTTTAAGCTTCAAAATATTGTATGCATTAATATGGAATATCTGTAGCTATGACTTAAAAATAAGCTTTAACCCTCCATTGCAGAAAAGAAAATGAAGAAATTAATTGCGAGCTTTTCTACAATGCCGAGTAGTTTGTTCAATAATGTATTATATGAGGAAGGCGTATAAGAGACGAAAAATTAGGAGTTTTATAATTAATGCGTTCATTTTGCCTTTTGCTATTTTTTGTATTGCATATTACTAATTATACGAGTATAAGAATCGAATTTTTTCGTTGTTTTTGAATTTCAATTCCTACGTGATTATTCAATTAAAAAAATAAATATAATTATTATGACGAGCTATATTACATGATTAAAAAACGTTGTTTTAAAAATATACAGTTCATTTCAAAAATACATAGTTTGGAAGTAACAGTGGACATGTTTTAAGTGCGCAAAAATACGGTCCCATTTTCAAGACAGGAATTAGAAGAAACAAAATTAATCTGAAATATAAAACGTAAAGTTTTAAATAAAAAATAGAAAATAAAGATAATAAAAAAAAAACTAGAAAACATCAGTTGCCAAGAAGGAATAAAAATGAAGATGAAAAAGCAGAGCAACAAAAACCACTGTGGCTGAAAGGGTCAAATTAGGGTATAACGCATTTCCACGCGCTATGGAGAGGTGGTGAGGAACTAATGTCGTTAACAAGATAATTAGCATTCATATGAATAAACTAGGATTCCAGGGCATCAAGATGAGGTGATATGATTGGGGTAGAAATTATTTTGACATTGTCAAACTTAAATTTATGCCCAAGATTCCAACAATGTGCCGCTAATGATCATTTCCCATATATTTGATAACGAACATATCCATCGTGTTCCGTTACTCAACGTTTAAGTCTAAATTTCTTTCTCGCCTTTATTATCCATTATTCGTCGACATATTTACGTTTTATATTTAAAATCACTTTTGTTTTTTTCTCATTCTCATTGGCAAGTTTAGAGAATAAGCGCGCCTATTTTTAAGCACTTGAAACATACCGACTGTTAGCCTGAAACGTACCGACCGGGATAGCCTGGTGGGTAGGGCGCTGGGCCCATGTCCGAGAGTGCGTGGGTTCGAACCCCATCAGACGAAGACTCCCCGTGTAGTAAATGGTGACTGATGCAAATTAAATCGAGTCGCAAAGTCCTTCATGTTATAGCAAATCAATACCTCTGGGGGTGCTGCATTGGAGATCGAATGTTCTCTGATCAAAGTCAATTCAAGTCTGATCCAGGTCAAAAATTACGATCTGTGGATGAATGAATGGATGTATAAATGGGTCCGCCCTATAAACGGGTGTGACGTATGTGTGGCTTACGACGAATTCTTGGCCGTAGATGATGCCACTGAAAAACAAGAAACGCACCCTCTACCTTAAATTTGCTTGGTTTCACCAAGCAGGCTTGCTAGTGTGGCAAGTGACATTAGAAACAACAACAACATCCAATCTGTACATTTTCGAAGCGAATGAAAATAGTAGTATAGTATTAGTAGTATAGTGAAAGTATTATCTTAACGCTTCAATTTCTTGAGATTCTTCATCTAAATTAACGAGCTATATTTTTTTGGAAGACAAATAAGGCTAATGGTTTCATGAAATAAAATTTGGTGGTTAAATTCGATGAGATGCAGTATCATGTCAGGTTATTTCTATAAATTTCTAATTATAAAGAAACATCCCTAATATTTCGGCAAACTTATTAACTACCCAGTTTCTAATTAGGTATTAAAAGTATGTAAATGGTGACCTCATCTGCGATGCAATTAATATGCCGGGATAGACTGGTTGGTAGAGCGTTGGGCCTATGTCCAAGAGGTCGTGAGTTCAATCACCACCGGACGAAGATTCTTCATGCAGTAAACATTAAATCTGGTGCTCATTAAATTTGTCGCTTCTCAAAGTCCTCCATGTTTCTATAACAAATCATACCTCTGGAGGTACTGAATTGGAGATTGATCATTTTCTAGTTCAGATCAAATTTACGATCTGTGGAGGAATGAATGGATGTATGATTGGGTCCACCCTAAAAACGGGCAGTGTCGTATGTGTGGCTGAAGTCGTATTCTTGGCCATAGATGGCACCAATGAAAAACATAAAAAGCATAATTTGCGTTAAATTCGTTTGGTTTCAAAAAGCAGGCTTCAAAAAGCAGGCTTGCTGGTAGTGGCAAGTGACATTAGAAACAACAACAAGTATGGAAATATTTAAATATGTTCTCCCTGTATAGACGCAAATCATTATGACAGACAAAAAATAACAATAAAACTGAGTAATATATTAAGTAAATAATTACATTGCTATGTTGAATGTGAAAGCATCAAACTCTAACCAATTTGTAACTTCGAATTAATTTTAGTGTAATTAAGGATTTTCTTGTCCTAGAAGGTAATCATTATGTTTCGACGACCTCGTCTGCGATGCAATTAATAATTAGCTACATCTATTATCAATATACATTTAAAATGTTTTACCCTATTACAGTTTAACTACCATTAGTTAAATTTAGAAATGAATTTAATACGAAGTAAATGTAGATATAATATTAGCATCAATGTTAAAAGTTTAATTGTTATAAATAACTCTAGTTAATTGTGTTGAGTTACATTTTGTTCCTTATAGCTGAATAACTCATTTTTCCAGAGCGATAAAAAGGGAAAATATCTAATTACCTCTATTTTATTTACATCTCGTTAGCTATGAATTCCCAAGCTTTAAAAGACGCAGAATAATTCTTGAAAAAAAAAAATTTGTAGCAATATCTTTTTTTTTTCAAAAATTTTTACATCAATTTTATACTAAACTTGGTGAACAAGTTTAACTGAATATAAATACGAAATAGCACAAGTAATGGACCCGTTGCCTTTCTTACAAACTATCCATATTTTAGTCTTGCAATTCGGTCTCTTATTTTCTGCTGTGTTCGATTCCGGCTATTGGGTACTTGGAAATCGAGAAGAAGTGATCATGCCAAATCATGCGATTTAAATCAGATTTAATTGAATAGCTCTAAGTGACGTGACACGTGTGTGTCGAACCTGATTGGCTTCTGAACCACAAATGCCACGATGCAGGTTTCAAATTTGTAAGGATAGATAAAAGCATAGATCGAGTAATATGAGAACATAATTTAAAAACCTATAATTCATTTTTTCAGTAAAATGAAAAGGAAAAAGGCTAATTACACCTCCATTTAATCTTGTTTGCTATGAACTCTCAATCTTTAAAAGACATTGACTAATTCTTGAGAAAAAATAACATGCAAGCTTGAAAGAAAATGTTCAAGCTGTTTTATATCGAAGACTATTGTACCAATTTTATGCTGAACTAGTTGATGCATTTAGAAGTATGAAATAGCACACGTGATGCATTTATTACCTTTCTTGCTAACTATCCATATTAAATTCGCACAATTCTGTCTGTTATTTACTGCTGTTATCGATTGGGTACTTGCTACTTGAGAAGAAGGGAAGTGATTATGCATATCCACGTGATTTAAATCAGATTCAATCAGATAACTGTTTGGCTTCCGAATCGTCAAATGCCGCGATTTACATATGATGACGTCACTTGCATCCATTTATAACGATGGATAAAGGCATAGATATAGTTATATGAGAACATAGTTTAAAATCCGATTGCAAGGTATTTTTAAAAAGACACCCTTTAGCGAAACAAAACTTTCATGGCTAATTCTCTTTCAAATATATTAGTAATTGAATATGTAAAGAGTAGAAAAAGTGAATTCAGTAAACTAAAAAATTAGAAATATGGAATTTTTTTTATAGAATCTTCAAAATATATAGAATCTTCAAAATATTATATTCAAAATATATACGGAATCTTTAAAATATATTATATTCAAAACATGTAGAATCTTCAAAATATTAAATTGCAAATAAATAAATTATGTCAGCATAAACTTCCTCTTCCCATCGCATCTGCTAATCCTACCATAATATGTTCGTAATTTGATATTTATAAAATAATATGCAATAACTCCGGGTTCAGCTGAACTCAGTTTTTCTGCTCCTTATGTTTTTCATTACTAATGCAAAACAGAATTTTCCATTAAGGGTTTCACCCGCATTATAACCTCATTTTAAAGGTCTTTTTCATTTTAAATTTTAGGCAAACGATAAAATAAGCTCATGTGTTTTTCCTTATGCTTTCTATGGCTTCTTTTCCTTTGAAAAGTCAAGAAAGCTATATTTTTTCTTAGTTAAAAATTGTATTAAAGAATTGCATTTGTATATTTTAAAATTTTTTTAATGGAGCTAAATGTTTTAGCTCCATTAGTGGAGCTAAATGTTTTAGCTATAACTGCACCGATATCCAACTTACCCCGGATCACATTCTCGAGTGCCCAGCCCTTACCCCATATGTTTTACAACTGGGTATGGTGCCACTGGCTTCAGAACTTCGTGAGATCCTCTACGGTAATGATGTGTGGGAGCTAGCGGATGCAGTTTTGAAGGCACACGAGGCCATTTAATTGTCCATGGACACGATAAAGAAACAAAATAAAATAAATAAATAAAAAAACTGTACATATAAATTTGAGAAGTTATCTCTGTTCTCCGACTGTTCTTTCCCTTCCATTTCGAGAAAGACAAGCTCGTCAAGTATCAATTCTCTTAAGTGACACATTCTATATTCTTTCACAAAGATCTCAATTCTACAACTATATGTTTACACAAAGACAGGCACGAAGCCATGTAGAACATAAACAAACTTATTATGCATTGAAGTTGCCAGGTACATAAAAC
Source organism: Parasteatoda tepidariorum (assembly GCF_043381705.1). NCBI lineage: Eukaryota > Metazoa > Arthropoda > Arachnida > Araneae > Theridiidae > Parasteatoda > Parasteatoda tepidariorum. The sequence goes on along the minus strand of NC_092207.1, from coordinate 25,499,282 downwards.
AAAAATATAAGACGGTTACAGTACAATACGTAAACAAATAATAAATTTAAATTATGTGAAAGAAGCACACTCAAAAGAACTATATTTCAACAAGTTTGCTGCACTGTACGGCTCTGTACTTAAATAACTTAACGTTATTTAACATTTTAAGTTATGTAGAGAAACTTAGCTTAACTTTAATACTCCATATTGCTGATAAAAATTAGTTGGTGCTGACGTCATAGGTCACATGCATGGATATTGGTTCATAGCCACCGAGAGTGGCTACGATTGGTTGCCTTCTTCTTCTTGTGAATGTACGATATTTTCAATCGGATGTTTTTCTGATCACGTGATAAAATAAAAATTTTAAAAAAATCAAAATTAAAAAAAATTTAATGATCGAAATGAACGTGAATTGTAAAAAGGAGTATATATTGTAATATTGGGAATGACGCATGGAAAATATTGTGTTCTTTTTGGTAATAACTTTAACTTCTTGCACGAAAATATCGTTTTCCTTTTTTTTTCTTTCTTTCACTTAAGTTAATACATTTTCCTATAATTTATCGTTTGATATTTCGCTTTATTTCCGATTTATAAAGTGCTTAAATATATTTTTCACAAAAGATATTGAGTGCTAAAAAGAATAAACCAGTGTCATTCATAGCATCGAAAGAAAAAGTACGACTTGTTCTAAACATTTTAATCTATCTCCATTCTTCGTTTTCTTAATCTTATTTTTATGCTGAATGTAAAACATACTCATATACATGGCATGCATTATTAAGCATTTTAATTCCACACTAGAATGAATACAAGTGAGTTTTATATTTTATAACTTGTACAAAAATATTTTTGATTAAATTATCTGCATAGTTTTTCTTTTCTTTATTCATGGTGTAATGCATCATTTAAGAATATTTAATAACGTCTTTGGGTATTTAATAACGTAATATGAGTATGTAATTGTTCTAAATTCTTATTAATTCTAAAGTACTTTATTTTAGGCAGTATAGTAGTTATCTGTATACAGTATAGGCAGTATACAGTTACATACTCTTAGTAATAATTGCTTACATTTTTTCATATTATTTTAAAAGGAGGACATTTTTCGAATATGCTTTTTTTTTAAAATTCTAGTTACACAATCATGAAATGAAGAATAATAAAATTTTTGAAAATAAAAGCAGGCAAATAATTTATGCAAAATATTAAAAAAAATTACTTTAAATTCATGTTGTTTACGAATGAGCATTTTGTAAATTTTTTTTTCACAAAATGTACACTTAACTAATTTTATTCCCATTCACTTACAAAATGTGTCAGAAATATAGTTTTTAAACTTTTATTAAGCTAGAACAAAATTTAGAACTCAGTTCTAAAGATAATTAGACAAGAAAGGCATTTTGAAACTGATATCATATATCTAAATTACTATAATTTATTCATTATACTATTAATTTGTCATTTTTTTAATATAATTTTAATTTGATACACAGTATTTTAATTTATTATGACTTGTTTATTTTTGAAATAGCAATTAGTTTGGGAAAGTGTCAAAATTGTTTTAGTTGTGTGCAATGACAAGGATTATCGTTTTATTTTAGACATATTTTTAAAAATTTATTATCATCAAAATGCATTTTTCATTTTAAATTCAAAAAATAATACAATTACTGCATTTTATAACATTTATCTTTCAATATTTTTTCCTGAATATTTTTTTGTTACTAGGACCAACGCTCCCTATGAGGTGGTCCAAGTTGTCCTAACCCCAGATAAGTCGGTCCATTATTCAAGGTTTTTTTTAATGTAGATAGAAAAAACAGCACAATATAATTTTAAAAAAATCTTGAATAGTAGAGAGTAAAGAAAAATCAAATTTGGATAATTTAAAAAAAAAGATTTCAGAAATGGATCAACCAATCACGGTTTCCTCCAAATTTAATAAATTATTGAATACTGAATAATTTATTACCCAATAACTTAATCCCAATCAAATTCCCAATAATTTCATAGATGTTGAATAAACAATAATAAAATGCCTATTAAATTTGTTATAAGTCGAAATTTGTTCCATTCAAGGGGTTTTTTATAAATAGTTTCTATTAATAGTGGATTTTTTATAGAATTATTTATAAAAATAAATAGTTTCTATTATGAAAGTGCATTATAGTGCATAATAGTGCATTTTAATAAATATTTTGAAGTACTTTTGAGTATCAAATTGTTTCTGAAAATAAAACAATAACTTTTGCACTATCTGAAATCTAGTTTTAATTTTCAACCATGTTTCTTATTTAAAAATAAGTGTAAAAACAAAAAATAAAAACCTGAATGCAGAGTCAAAACAATTAACAATCTAAAAGTCAACAATATCTACGAGCAGCACATTTAGTACACTTATCTTAATGTTATTGATTCTTAACTTCCAAACGAAACTCTTTAAAAAATTTAAAAAAAACATTCAGTCCTGATTTTACTACGTTTCATGAATTTTAAAGTTTTTAATCTTTAAAATTCACAATATGCATACAATATGAAGCAATATGCATAAAATATTAGTACCATTTAATTGAATCATGTAGTACAGTGGTATAAAAGAAGTCCAAAAATCAATTGCGGATAGTCAAGTTTGAATGTTAAGTTTTAATTTAAATTTGGCCTAAAACGATGTAAAATTCTATGAAGAAAACAGCTTCAGAAAGTTTCCTTTTAAAGAAAGTTTTCAAGCAAACCATAACTTGACAAAACGGTTTTTCAACGACGGAAATTTCCAAGGGATTTATTTTGACGTTATTATCTACGAAAAGTTTTCTAGATAAATAACTTCTAGGCATATAAAAATAAACCACGTTGATTGCTTAGAAGGGTCGAAAGACTACAAAAAATGTTCTAGAATCTCAAACAGCTATTGAAATGAAAAAGTCGTAAATACAAACGTAAAATTTAAAGGAACCAATTTTCGAATGAAATATTTAAGGAAATGTGGTAATTTCTCCCAAGGTAATTTCACAAATTGTTTTCCATTCAATTTTTAAGTTGGACTTTCTCGACTTTTATAGTAAGTTTCGAATTACATGAAACTTTGTTGTTATAACGTACGCACCATTAAATAAATTTTATCACTGATATAAGTATTTTACGTAGTTTGTTAGTGATAAATATAAAAATAAACTTAAATTTATTGTTATATGTCTATAAAATAATGCTCTCTATAAAGTTGAATTTTTTCGTATTTTTATTCATTCTTCTTTGTTTATCTTTCTTATATTGTCTACAAAGTTTTCATTAATGATTTAACTCTTATCTAAAAGCTTTTTATTAATTAATTTATTAATGTGTTAATGTATTCTACCCAATAGCTAGCCAGAATATTCTTTTTTAATCAATTAAGTTCCTTGAAAGTATGATCAATAAAAATTTAATTAAAGATTTATACTTAAAGTATAAAACTTCTAAAGTATAGTGTCGAAAATAAGTATTAAATTAATTAATATCGATCCATTTTAAGGTTAGAAATTTATGGCTATTAATTAATGATGCATCATAAGAAGCGGAAAACTTAGATTGCGCATTTTAAGAAAAATTATTCAATTTATTAAAGGTTTGAAATATAATCCTACGCTGAAAACATTAAATTTATTTGAAAAATGCAAGTCTTTTAAGTTTGGGTTGTTGCAGTTTCGTTTCTAAGATGTTTGATTATTTTCTAAAAAAAAATTTATAATTTAATTTAACATAAAAACATGTTTTTATGTAGTTAAGCTACAGTTTTCATTAATTTATACTCAAACTGAATAAATATCCTTTTATATAATATTATCATTTAGTCTATAGATAACTATAAATCGTATATGCTGTATAGCATGCAAGATAAAAAAAGAGTACCAAAATAACTTTTAACCCAATGATCGGATTTTAAGTACTAAGACTTAATCCTAATGGTTCCGGTCTGACTTTAAAAAAGTTAATTAATTAGTACAGAAGGTATATTAAATTACTAAAACAGACACAAAAAGTGTACTTAATTTGAAGAAACATACCTTTTTTCGAATTAGGATTCGTGATCCTCAGATAAAAACGACACCCAAGTATCGAAATCCCCGTACTGACTGAATTCCCGACTGAAAAACTTGTTTGCACCAATTAATTAGCACATTTATGTGAAGGTTCTTGAGCCATTAAAATTAAATTCGAGTAAGTAAAATTCCGATCATCAGATTCCGATCACGTTTTTATTGTGTTAAATTTTTAATTTTGCGAATTTTACAGCCTGGTGGAATTTATAGATATTGCCAAATGTGCATCAGGAATCAGTATTTGCATTTCTTCCTTGGTATTCTTGCGAATTATTTAACAATTTTTTAAACTGAAATCGTGCAAAAAGTTTTAATGTTTATTATATAACTGCAATGAATATTTTGCTTTTAAGTAACGCTTATGTAATCTAAACAAGAAAACTGCATTGACCTGATCACTTGACTTAGAAATTCCCACCTTTTCTAGTTAGGGCGCTTTTTCATTACACGACACGATAACGACAAAACGGATCCGATTGTCGGCGAACGACATAGGGTCAAGTAAAATACATGGTCAGCAACGGAGCGCTTTTCCACTCACCGATACGATAACGATTATGTCGTATCCGACAAGGCGAAATCGTTTGTCGGAATCAAATGTCGGTTAGGCAAGCAAGTTCTCTTCAAATCGTGGCGATTTTATTAGATGTTGTGTATTTTTCCTGTTTTATCTCCTCTTTTGATATCATTATTTTATTCTTTTAAGCAATTTCAATCGTTTATTTGATCATGTCATAAATGTAAAATATGAAAATAAAAGCCTTCCACCGCAGGTTGACTCAAAGCTATGGCGACTATTACAAAATAGTTTACTTTAAAAAAGCTCTGTTTCTTTACATTTTTTAATGAACCAGGCCAGATTCTTGTAGCATTTCTAATTTTGTGGTAATTTCAAAATAAGTTAAGGTACTTTGAGTTGCAACACTTTTCTCTAAAACTTTTATTAAAAGTGGAGAGTTATTTCAAAATACAACGGTATTCTTCAAAATATCCTCCCAAATATTACATATTTCATTTCAAATTTTGACATACAACAGTGTAGGAAAAAAATCGCTCTCCTGAAAAACTTGCTTTTTTGACTTACCACGGTTTAGTTTCAAAGCGACGTTATCTCCTCCAAGGTTTTGTTGCAACTGGCACACTGCTACACTATTCCCTAAAACTAAGATGGCGAATCGCGCCAATGCGATAATGATTTATCTGCTCTCTAAATTAATTTTATGGAACTATGAAGATGACACGTTGTTTCTCTAAAAGGGTGATTTTTTTT
>NC_092207.1:25447699-25493865 GCF_043381705.1 Parasteatoda tepidariorum | reverse complement strand
AAAGTATTTCGAAAGACTGCTTAAACGTTCCGTTTTTAAAATGGTATTTTGTTTGTTAGAAAAAAAAGCAGTTATAAATGAACTGAAATTTATATTGAAAGATTAAATACTCGAGGCACTGAACTAGTGTAGGGAATATAAACTTTTTTGCGTCTTAAAACACATTCTAGATCATACAAACACAAAGGCGTAAAAAATGCGTTTTGTCAGCAACAGAAGTATTTTAAACTATTTGTTTGAATTATGATAAATTAGATTACAATAAAATTTGAACATTATACAAAAGAAAAGCAATTGCACAAAAATAACAGTTATTTCATCAAATTCAATTTGACGAAATTCTTTAAATAAATTAATTAATATAGTTCTTGGTAACAATATTGCATCAGCATTCTTTAAACAATAAATCTTTTTAAATATGGAAGGATAAAATATTTTTTGGAGAATTTATTATTTTAAAATAAGTTTTAGTTTCATAGTTTTGATTATATTTAATCTAAATAATTGTATCAAATATACTTTAACACATATATAAATGTTAAATATACTTTTCAGACGCATATTAGTTCGCTTATGCATCGCTTATTGAATGTTTCTTTTTGGAATTTTAAAGATTTAGTAAAAGCTTCATTGGAAGAAAAAGAAATCAAATTAAAACTTTATTATTTTTATAAATAAATGTTAAATATTCCAACCCCCCCCCCGAAATCAAAGCTATGAAAAGTTTTACTAGTGTTCAAAGTTTATTTTCATTCAATTTTAAAAAATTCGTTAAAAATTGTTTTAATTCCATATTTGCTTTTTAAATTTTAAACTTTTCTAAATATCAAAGTATATAAAACAATTACTTACCAAAATCAGTTTACTAGTTTTTACAATGGCTAAAAAATGCAGACAAAATTTAATGCATGGCTTGCATGAATGAAAAACCATTAATAGATGGTGAAATCATTTATTTATTATGAAATTATTTATACTAGCTTTATTTCTAATATTATTATTTATTGCATTTATCATATAGCATTAACATGTATACTGATTTTTTTTAATTTTATTTAATCTTAGACTACCAATGTAAAACAGTTATGTGCATAAATAAAATTAGTATAATTTTGGCACATTAACATCTAAAAATATGACTGTAGATCAAAATAAAAAGAGAAAGGAAAGACAGATATTTACAAAATCTTTTTCTGCGTCATAACCAGATAGGTACACTGGGAAAATATTCGATTCAAATTGAAATATAAAATATATATTACCGATTGCAATACAAAAAATCAGTCGGTAAAATCCATTTTGCCTCAAAATTCTTTATACCATAAAAGTAATTTTTACCGTAATATATTATGCCGAAATTTTTACTATAATATTTATTTAATTAGAGTGGTTCAGTGATTTTGCTGTAATTATTACTGAAAAAAAAACGGTATATCAGATTTGTTTCGTTCCGCAACATATTCCTGTAAAAATGGATTTTACGGTATAAAAGTACCAGCACCCTGAGTACTTGTGCTTTTTAACATAATCTGATTAGGAATCTTTTTTAGTATACCATTGTTCAGCATCTTTTTTTATATAAATGAAAGCTATGTGCCGTATAATATTTTTGCTTCATTAAATTTTAAAAATCTGAAACAAGATCGAAGCAAAAAGAGATGGGATATATTTTCTGCATCGTAATTAGGCAGGTTACGCAACAGGCTGGTTATTTTCCAGCTATTTCTACAATTTTTTTCCCTAAATTGTTCCAAAAAATGAAATCTGGGTTAAATTTCCAGTGCCTTGGAGCACTGGAAAAAATTCTTGTACCTCAAAGCACAGAAATTTTAATCTGATTATCTAAAATAAGAAATTTGCTTGATTAACAACTTAGTTAACACAAATGTATTTAGTTTCATTGTAAGTTTTATTCGATACAAAAATCCAATAACTTTTATTCCAATTTGGGATTGAATTTACAAAATTACGAAGAAAGATAAACAAAAATTTCGTTTTCAATTTCTTCATATAAGTTAAGTAAATCAGATGGTGAATTTTTTAAATAGTTATTGAAACCTGTAAGTATTGTAGCTTTCATTGTCAAAAGACGGTGTTGAAACTATTGTGACAGATTAAAGCCCACCTAGTTTCAGTTCTATTGGAACCAGCTTGTCTGAGAAGTAAAGGCGGCTGGCACACAATGCTAGTCTCATTGCCACTGACGAACTGCTGGTCTTGATCCTGTGGGGTCAGATGTAAATTCTATTACTTCCTAGAATAGTCAAACTGTCTGTTACAGGAGTACTGTTTTGAACATTTATTAATGATAAAACTGGGCCGGGATAGCCTGGTCGGTAGGGCGCTGGGCCCTTGTCCGACAGTTCGTGGGTTCGAACCCCGCCAGCCGAAGAATTATGTAGTAAAATGATTAATGCACGTTAAATCTGTCGAGTCGCAAAAGTCCTCCATGTTCCCATAACAAATCAATACCTCTGGGGGTACTGTATTGGAGATCGATCGTTCTCTGATTCAGGTTAAAATTACGATCTGTGGATGAATGTAGGAATGGGTCCGCCCTATATACGGGTGCGACGTATGGTCTGGCAGAAGTTGAATTCTTGGCCTTAGATGGAGCCACTGGAAAACAAGAACAATCGTACCCCTCTGCCTAAACAGGCATACGTCAACAACAATGATAAAGCTTAGGATATTTAAAATTTTCTCCAATACTTACACCTTTAATGAATTCCCGTTTTAAAATAAAATAGTAAAACATTTAATAAGTAGTTTTCTCGTTTAGTTAAATTTAGTCCCCCTTTAATAATGTTCAAACTCTAATTAACTTCAATAAATAAATTTGCATTGTTTGAAAACATTTTGTAAATCCTTACTTTTAATAAACGTTTTGTATTCGTTTTTAAAATTTTCGCTTTAATGAAAACAAGCCGATTTGAAAGGATTATTAAAGAATCTGATTTACCCCGTCAAAACTTTTAAATAATTAATAAAGATTTGAACTTCTGGAAATCTATATTGATGAACAGACAGAAAGAAAAAATTACTATTCGCTAGTAATTAATATTTTACATCGAAGTTTACGGTAGCAGAAAAAGCTGAGAATAATTAAATAATAAAACAACTGCTTTTAATGAGTATTTGGATAATTCTCTTTTACCCCTAAAGGAATATTCTAAGAAAATTATACATCATTAACTTGATAGTCTTGTAGCTTTAAATATTAATTTTGTGACCTTAATTACAGTTGGTTTTATTACTTTTATTGCTTGCACGCTCTAATGATCTTATTTTAGCTGGATTCTCTTTGAAAAAAAAATACGTAGAATCTTTACACGAGATGAACTTGACGAACGAGATGAATCTTTACATCATCAACGCAAAAGGAAAAAGGAAAACTTTTCTATTTTAAATAACAAAGAAATATTTTTAATTAGTGATCCTTGATATTATTTAAGAAACGTTTTCATTTTTTTTTTGTTTTTGCTCTGTAATAAGGAAAAGAAATATTAAAAAATAAAAAAGTAATTAGCAATTATTTAGTTGATTGTGACCAGTTTCTTTGTAGCATGTAAATTGAAGAAAATGAAAAATGATTACAATCATAGAAGAAAAACTTTAAAAGGTTCTATTTCAAACTAAATTTCGAAAAAAAGTAATTACTCGAATTTATTTTCTTTAAAGCCAAGAACTCAAATATGAAATAAAGTTCAGGTCTCATAGTAAGACAATGTCAATCAACTAAAAAAAGAAATTTTGATGGAAAAAAATTTAGTGAAAATCATTTATTATTATTGCTTTAAAAACTACGTCAACAAATAGCTTTTGCATACTAAGGCTCCTATACTATCAGAGCTGACCTATCAAGCAATATTGGAGCAAAAAAGTTCGCAAGTTAACGTTATGTTAGTATTGTGCTTATGTTAGCTCTTTGGAGCAAAAATAGATTATGAGTCGGCCTGTCTAATTCAGGGGCTCTATTGCATACTATTGTCTATTCTAAATGCAGAGAGACTTATTTTAGTATCGCACCAATTTATTCATTTATTTCTCAGTCTATCGCTTAAAAAGTACCCATTCAGCAAAAAATTATGATCTCACGGTGAAAAAAATTCTGGTAAAATTACCGTACTTTATGATGATGATATTTCTAGTAAAAAAAACATAATACTAAATACTCATTCTTCTAATTCTTATATTTCTTAATTATTATATACTTCATTCATATAACTAAAATATACATTATTTATACTATTTATTTGGAGTTTTTCCATTCGCATGGTATAGGTTTACCGGAAGTTTTGCCTTTTCAAAATTACAGTTTTTATTACCACACTTTTAATAAAAATTACAAAACTAAAAAGCAAATTTAGCCAAATAAATAGAATTCATACTTTTTATGCTATGCTCTGCAGGGGTCCCCAACCCTATGCCCGCGGGCACCATGGCGCCCGTCGATCGATCTAGGTGCGCCCGCAGCTCAACGATAAAATATTTCAGTTCTCCATTTTACCAATAAATGCTATGCAAGTGCATACTGAAGTACGCTGGCTCAGTCTCAGTAAAAGTAAAGTACTTGAATAGATTTCTGCATATAATTGGAGAAATACGAAATTATCTTGCAACTAAAAATAGAACTAAGAGATCCTCTTAGGCTAGCAGATTTGTCTTTCATAATGGACATAAGGGAAAAACTACATTATTTAAACTTGGAGCTGAGGGAAAGGACAAACATAAAGCAAAAATGATAGAGGCTGTTAACTCGTTCAGAGCTAAGCTAGTTTTGTGGATATCACATTTGAAAATGAAGTCTCTTGTGCATTTTCCAAACATGAAAAAATTGATAGGTGACAGTGAAATTGACATTTGTCATCAACCTCCAATTGCTTAATGATCAATTTAATAGCAGCAATTTAATATCATCGAGCCTTTGATAACTTTTTTGTTAATCTTTTTACCAACCAAATAAACGTAACCGTAATAGCAGCATACATTTCAGAATTTCTTCAAGTAATGCGAGAAGAATTGGATATAGAAATTTTGGATCTCCATTGGATGACATTATCCTCAAAACTATTATATCACATGACAAATTCTGGAATATATTTGAAGGACTAAATTCCATTCTTAAAAAGAGCATCATATTCTCCCAATTATGTAGCACTGGTCATCGAAATGCCATGCCAAACACCATATGCCACTGTATTTTATAAATAATTTTTATATTTCTGAAAGCAATTTAGTAATAATTTATTTTACACAAAAATATTAATTGCATTCATATGTTAAATTAATTTTTGAAATTTAATTTTTTGTGCACTATATGTAGTGTGTATTATTACCTATGTATACCAACTATAAATTTATCTTGAAAAAATAAATGGTGCCCGCCATTCGACCGATATTCTGGTATTTGCTCTTAGGTACATAAAGGTTGGGGACCACTGCTCTAGAATATACAAACTACCGCATATATCAGTATATAAACTACGGAATGTTTGTCTTGTTTCTGTCAAATAAAATTTGACTTAGTTTTGACTGACATCTTACTTAGAGTAATTTTTAATAACTACTCTGAATACATAGATTTAGAATTCCTGTTAAAAATTAACTCGAAAGTGTATATTACAGGTATATCTAATAATGTTTAAGCTAGGAAAAAAACATAATCGATACAAAATCAATCGAATTACAAATGAGAAAAGGTAATAAAAAGCATCACGAGCAGTTTGATTTCCTGTTGAAAGTGTTTCAAATATTTTTCCCGTAAATATTCCCTCTTTTTATCTGCAATCAAATAAGTTATGATGTTTTAAGTGCCATTAGATTTTCATAGCACGTTTTAGCCTTGCTTAAATTTTAATTTGTGATATTTAATGTGTGTGTTTCGTTAAAAATAAACTCGAAAGTGTATATTACAGGTATATTTAATAATGTTTAAGCTAAGATAAAACATAATCGATACAAAATCAATCGAATTACAAATGAGAAAAGGGAATAAAAAGCATCAAGAACAGTTTGATTTCCTGTTGAAAGTTGAAAGTGTTTCAAATATTTTCCTGCAAATATTCCCTCTTTTTATCTGCAATCAAATAAGTTATGATGTTTCAAGTCCCATTAAATTTTCATAGCACGTTTTAGCCCTGCTTAAATTTTAATTTGTGACTTTTAATGTGTGCGTGTTTTAAAAAAAAGTCTTTAAGAGTGTATATTACGGAACACCGTGAATGCGAATTATATAATAGAATACCGTAAGAAATAAACTCAAATTACTTCAATTTTATTTAATAGGTAAAGAAAAAAATCATATAAAAATAAAAGCAACTTAGAAGAAAACGTGCATGCATTTTTGTGCCCTGTATTAAGTAGGGAATATACAACCCATTTACTAATGGCAATTGATTAGTCAACTGCATAGCAAAACTTTTAAACTTAACTTGAGACTTTACTAGAAATAAAACTCGGCTCTGGCCTTTAAAAAGAATCTAACATAAATAATGACACGAGTTCACATCTTTAATATTGCGTCTCAAGTATCCCGACAAATTCAGAACTTCACCAAATCTTGAATGATATTTTATGACATATTCCACCAAAGAGATTTTCCAGGAAAAAAAATCATGGTTTCTCAATGAAGAAAAAGAACTTATGAGCTTTTAAAGGAAACTGGGAAAAGGTTGTCCAGGGCAACGAAGGTACTTACCTGTTGCTGTGGGGGGAATGCCAGGGCGGCACTGGCTTCGCGCATGTGTAGTAGCCTCTTCTTTCGTCGATCTTGTGAAGGGCGCCGAGGGGGCGAATAGAGGATCATCCTTTCCTTGCGGTTCCTGGAATAATATTTGCAGATGATAGCTGACAGAGCGATGACTAGAGCGAGTCCAACACCAGTTGCTGCTCCTAATATATCTGGAGGAAGTGAACTGTAAGGGGGAAAAAAAAGAATTTTTAGAAAATTTAATCATGAAAAAGAACTTTTATGAGCAAAAGTAGACGCATTTGTTTGTTAGCTTTTAATTTAGCCAAGTCAAAATAAATAAATCCTTTTTTTCTTCACATTAAAACTTTTTTTTATACCGTACATTTCGTTAAGGATATCAAAGGTTAAAAGTTAAGATCTTCAAGAGAAAAGGTTAAAAATTTTGAAACTAATAAAAAGTTATCTTGTTTTTAATTTTATTAATTTCTAAAAATATAACAGTATATTAGTAATATAAAAGTATATATCGAGTAAATATAAAAGTATACCGAGTAATCGCCTACATTCAGAAAAGTTTTAGACAACAAGAAATATCTAATGTTACGTTTTACTAGGAGATTCAAACCCCTGCTCACTTCGCTCACTAACCTCCGAGATTATTTCTCTTAAATTATTGTTTTCTTCTACTAAAAAGTAAGTAATTTCCACAAATAATATTATGTCAACAAAATATAAAATTATTGAAAGTTTTCATAAGAATATTTTCTGGATATGTTATTCCACTACCAGGTTTTGAAAAATAATTATCTGAACTTGTAAAAGAAATTTAACCTAAGGAATACAGATTGTGTGAAATAACCAGAAGAAATAAATGATAAATAATTTTACTCGTTAATGAGAATTATCACAGTTCAAATATGGTACTTATCTCTCGTCTTTTAAGTTTTATTTTATTTTTAAAAATTTAAATGAAAATGTTATTTCTCGTTTCTTTCTTTTTTGTAACTTATTATATCAAGTCAAGCTCGAACTTTTAGAATAAAAGGTCACGTGGGAGAAATATCAATTTTTGTTCAACAATGGATAAATAGACAGTATTTAAAGCTAAAAACTGAGAAACCTTTTAGAAAAGAAAAAGCAATTGAAAAAAAAAGAAACTTGAGTTAAATTAACAAATAAAATTGTCTTTATCAACTAATACAATAATGCATTTCAGCGGGCAGTAGATCAGACGGCAGGATATTTTTTACTACAAGTTTAACAGTTATTAATTCTCAAACTAACTATTGAATGTTAATTTTTTATTTCATCGTACTCCATGTACTTATTTTTGCAATTCTTCGTATATTTGAGATTCCAAGTCTAAAATTTTTTATGACTCTAAACAAAATTTAACGCAAAGTTGAACATCCAAAAGAGTGAAGATAGCGGCAAATACGATTTTTTTAATGTTGAAAGATATTAAATTATGATTTAGATTTTTAAATTTATTTGGACAAAGAGGAATTAATTGTTTTAAAGATTTGCTTTTTGCAGTAGGATGTAGATATTTTCAAAGCAAAAATGCTATAGTGTGAATCGTTTTTGACTACAAGAAATACTTAATGTTACGTGTAAGCGATTTAATAAATTAGGTAAAATTACTATTGTTTTGAATTTCTAAATTTATTAGTTCATAGGGGTAATTAATTGACTTAAATAAAGTTTTGGGAGTATTTTTTTCCAGATACTTTCAGAACCTTATACAAAAATATTATATTCCAAAGAAATTTAAGAAAACAAGAAATACTTGATGTTTCTTTTAAATGATAGTATAAATTAGATTAAATTACCGTTGATTTGAATTTCTAAATTAAGTAGTGCATTAGGTGTAATCAGTAGTTTCAGATTTGTTTGGGCAAGATTTTTTCAGAATCTAATATCGAAATACTAAGTTCCGAAAGAAAACAAGAAATGCTTATGTTACTTCTTTACGATTTTATAATATAGGTGAAATTGCTAATTTGATTTCTGAATTAGAAAACGGCTTGAAAAGTAAGTTATTTTATTTATTATTATTATTTTTTTGCAGAAAATTGCTAAATCTGAACATAAATTTTTAAAAGATAGCGTGATCAATTTGTTTTTGAATATGTCATGAAAAGCATTATAATATCGTATATATTTATGAAAATGTTCAATGCTGGTACTCTAAAATTTGAATCTAAGACAAGTTACAATATAAGAGACAAGAAATAAAAAAAATACATACATATGGGTTAGTTTTTTTAGCAGTAGATAAACAGAGTAATATGTTTTTGTAATCTACATACTTAGTGCGCACTTTTGTTTGCATCATACACATTTCTCATATATTTGTAAACAAATGTATTGAGAATAAACATATCTATGATCATAATTTTAAGAAACTTTTGGTATATCTTAATGTATTATTTCTTGTTTTGAGCTCTATTTTTAGAAAAAGAAACCTCGATTAAAGTACTGAGAATCTGATTTTTTTTTTAAATTTTCTTTTCAAATATTGCGTTTTTTTCTCATATTCTAATTATTTACATCATCTTTTTTTTTTATAACAAGATTCACTCCTTTTTCTCCAAATTGCGTTTTTTTTTTTTTTTTTTTTTTTTTTAAGTTTTTAATTATATTTATAGTTGCGGATAAAAATGACTTTTTCGTTTTTAAAAATCATAGATTTAAATGTTTTACAAATTCTTATATAATTATAAAAATAAATTCGCATTCAATTATTTTTTAATGAAACCATTATTAATTTGAAAGTTATAAAAATTTAATGAAATATTTTTTGACAAATAAAGCACAAATCGTAACCGTTTTGGATATTATTGGTCGCAGCTACTTTTATGATAAAAACACATGACTGGAAATGAAAAGAGGTATGATGTTCATATACGCAATTTCAAAAAATGAGAGAGTATTTTTTAATTTTATTAAGTATACTATTTAAAAGCTCGAAAACTAATATTCATTTTTATATTTTTCTAACTTTCTATTACTTACATACTCTCTGAATACATTTGCCAATTGTTGTAACTTTTATTTTGCAATTATTATTGTTTAAAATACATACATTTGTATATTTGTATATAAATGTTGCATTCATATTATTAAATAGAATGTATGATCTTGTATTTCATTTCAATGTTGCATGCATAATTCAGTGAGTAGATGAAAAATTATGCTTACGGTAATCGTAGAGTAAATTTTTTTAGTGCAATATAAGTTTAGTCAACATCTCAATTGTTTTTAGTTTAGTCATAATATTTAAAAGTATATTTTTTAGAGTTAGCAGTGCTAATAAAAACAAGATGTCCGGTAAATATATTAAGGATGAAAAAAAAATTATATCATTCATTTTTCAAAATGTTATTACACTAATTTCTCCTTTTTTTAAAAATTACAAAAAGTTTAGGTTTAACAGAATTTTTTTAACAAACTACTTCAGAAAATTTAAATTTTTCAAGAGATTTAAGAAATAATTTTTTAAAACATTTTAAAACTTAAGATTCATAAATTATATTTTACAACACATGCTCTACAACTTGAGTAATTTACAACTTAGACTTGGGATTAGCGAATTATATTTTATAAGAATAAACTATATTTTTTTATCAAAAATAAGGAAAGCAGTTTAAATTAAATGCATTTATCAATGATAATATCATGATATAAGAAGAACTAGCGGCTGAACTAAAGACTGTCGATTATAAATCAATTATAGATAATCAAGTTTTAAAATGATAATAATTTCCTTAGCTTTTTATTTTTTTAACTAATTAGTTTTCTGTTGAAAGTTTTATAAATGAATAAGTTTTCTTCACCCTATTTCAAAGATGAATTAGTGTCAAAAAACATTTATAACCTACAAGCTCCTTTAAGTTGTTTTTTCTTGCAGATGGCGCCATCTATGAATCAACTCATGCATTTTACAACTTTTTTCAACTCGTGGGCAAGAGAATGCTTTTTTATTAATTCTGTAATTTGTGTCAAAATATTAGTTGAATATTCTTCTTTAACAAATTTTTTGAGATATTTTTGTATTAAAAGCATTCTTTTTCATTATTAAAATTTTCCTTTTTATTATTTGTAAACGTAGTGAATGAAAGCAATATATAATGGTAGATATAATTAAATTAGTGATAAGAAAAAAAGNTGAGATATTTTTGTATTAAAAGCATTCTTTTTCATTATTAAAATTTTCCTTTTTATTATTTGTAAACGTAGTGAATGAAAGCAATATATAATGGTAGATATAATTAAATTAGTGAAAAAAGATAATATTCATTAAAAAAAGATAATATTCATTAAAAAAAGATAATATTCATTACCAATTTTAAAAAAAACTGCTACCTATTTAATTTTAAGATTTTATACCGAAGTTTTAATAAAAATTTATATTATGAATTGCTGTAAACTGATTGAAGAAATGCGTTTTAGTTGATTTTATTTTAAAACAAAAACATATTTTAAAAATTTCGATAAGATACTTTAGCTGAATGCATTCAATTACTGTAAGAAAATGCTATTTTAATGCTAGTAAATGCTATGTTCCGTAAGAACTTAATAAAAAATTGAAAAAAAAAGTAAACTAAAGAACTATTTTTTGTATAAGATAAACCATATTGAAATTATTTAAAAAATATCGTTTTAAAAGTAAATCTCATCCGTTTTATTAACTTGTAAAATAAATATAAATAATTGTTTTTTAAATTTAAAATAATAATAACATTTACCTTAACATAAAGATGAATTCTATGAGATAATCGAAGTTGTGCAGTAGCAAAAACCGAGTTTTATTTGAGAAAAAAAATCTATTTATTAAGTGACATTATAAGGAAAAAATAAATAGCATAACTGATCAGTTATTGCTTCAATTCTTAACATTCAAAATTATTTAATATATGTTATGGCCATGAGCTACAGAATTATTTCAAAGGTAGGTTTTCTCAAAAAACTAAAAACGAACATACTACGTAAAAGTTTTAATTTCTGACTTGGATCTTTCAAAGGAAAATGTGAAGTTGTTTTCTCCTAAATGTGGCGCCATCTACTTTTGAGAATTTTAACGATTCTAAAATCTAATTCGAAATTATCAATTAATGTTACAAAAACTATTAGATATTACAGTTTTTTCCCTTCTTTTTTAAAATTATATCGTCCTTTTTACTCATAGTTTCCTGAAATAAAGTAAATAGAAAAACAATATAGCTTCTAAATTACTATTAATTAGAGAAACATAGAACAATGTATAATTTAAAAAAAAGCTATTATTCTGAGAAATTTAGCCTGTTTTTAAATATTATTGATTGCTGGTGATAATATTTGCATTGAATTATGTCTTTTTTACATATAAAATTGATGCAAGGCAATTCTCTTTACTTTCTCTAAAAATTAGCCGAAACTAGGTGATTTTTAAAACTTGACTTTTGATAATTATTTCCATAATTATTGACTTTCAATAATTATTTTATTTAATAGTGAGCTTCGCCTATTACTCGCTGACATTCTCATACTTCTTAAGAGAAGACCTCCTTAAAGCTGACTCAGACTTCAAAAATACTTCGGAAGCTTATATTACTTGTACATTACTGGCTTCCGAGTTAGTCTGGTTTGATACAAGATCCAGTATTTTCAACCTAAAAAATTGCTGAAACTATATTAAAAGATTAATAGTTCTAGAATAATGATTTTTTTCCTTTTTGTCGAATGTGGATATCGCAAAAACTACACATTTTTGTCATGGAACCTGAATTCAATAGCATGGATAATTAATTTGAGAATTTATAACTTCAAAATTTGTTGGAAAAAATACCTTACTTGCTGCTTTACAACCCGCGGGATTGCTACTATACAAAAATGAATTTAGCACGCTGAATCGCGCATTTTCAGTTTTTTCGCTTTAAATAAAGATTTTCAATCTATTTTTGTCTCTCCAATTTTAATTTTTTAAGTTCGCGCTTCGCATAATGTCCAAAGTTGCAAAGAAAAAATTAATAAAAAATATAGAAATATATTAGATGTTGCCAGATATAAATCATAAGCATTAATGCTGAAATTTTTTTAAAAATATGAATTTTTCAAGAAAGACAAAAATTGTTTGCTGGTAATATAATGTTTTGCAGGTAATATAAAGTTATCGATATCGATTTTTAACAAACAAAGCTACTTTTTATTTATTACTTCTGATTGTTTACACATTCAATATTCCTAAATTTTAACTTTCATTTTTTTTTTCAAGTCGAGTTAATTATTTTTAAAATCCAAATAATCATTCCTTTTGTTACGATTAACATATTAAAATGCTGTTACAATAATTATAAATCTTATAAAGAAAATGATTTTTTATTGGTAAGTATCGATTTTTAAGGAAAGGAAATAGAATGACGAATGTGAGGTCAACACAGGTGTTACAAACAGGGGGAGCAGGGGGTTGAGCCTCCTTGTTTAGTAAATAAATAAGAGTTGTTAGGTTATTTAAAGTGGGAAAAAAAAACTCAGATAGTTATATTTGTAAAATTATAAATATGTTCTGTTGTTTAAAAACTATAGAATTTAAGTTGAGTATGTTTTAATTATCTCATTTGTTTTCAAAACTAGTTTAACAAAAATTGTTAACACAATGTAAAATATGCGTTGAGTTAATTATGTTGACTTAAAGTTAGAGTAATTTAAAATCATTATAAAGACATTAAATTACTTCTTTTTATTCTATAGTTTTATATTTTAGTACTGGAGTTGAAAAGCTGACACAATTTTTAGTTAATGACTGTCAATATTTAACTCCGTAGCCTTGTAATTTTCAACCCAGAAGACAAAGAAACTTTTGGGTAACATGGGAAAAACTTAACGATGGAACTAATCCGCATTTGCGTTAGATGATGATGAAAATTACGAAATCCTCTCACGGTTTGCCCGACGGCAAAGGGAATCTAACTCCTGATCCGTTAACTACCACTAAGGTTAGTTTAAGCCAGCACTGTGGTACGTGTCAACCGGTAACAGAATTCGTCTCGAACCAACCATCGCTGGGATTGGAATTTGTGGCATCTCATTGGGAGGCAAGTGCTCTTTCTCATGGCTCAAGCTATTTTTATTATTGTTATTCGGGTCATTTGATTAATCAGCTTGGCTACTTCAGGGATACTAAACTGTATTGGTAGCAGAAATATGATTTGGTAGCAGAGATATGATGCAGCCCTGTGATTGGTAGCAGAAACAAATATAATCATGGAATAAACAAAAATGAACTACCATTTATTTACATTCTAATTTTAATACTAATTTACATACTACTATTGCATTCCAAATATAAAATAAATTAAAAAAAAAAACAGTGTGATGCAAAGAAATAATTGAATAATTAGAAATAAGGTTTCCACACTTTCTCGTTGCTTTTGCTGAACCCTGAAAATACTTTCGTAATACGAACCCACTCATATAAAACTAACGTAGTTATTAATTTAGTGAATTAGTGAACTTATATAAATGGTGAATATGTTTTTTAAAAACCAAGTTCCAAACATATATATATATATATATATATATATATATATATATACCGTGAAACCTTTGATATGCGTATTATACTAGTCCGGTACTGTTCCGTTTCGACGGGTCCAGAAAAATTATTATCACAGTACTTCTTGGTAATGGTATTATAGGTGTCTAGTAACGTTTATTACAATACTAGTAGCATTTATAATCAAAATTAACTGAATATCGTTGTCATAAATAGTAGTTTGGTGTTTTTTTACGAAATGCGAAACGGAAAAGTATTAACATTTCTCTGGTAAAATGCATATAAAGAGCATTAAATCATAATTTTTTTTTAAATCAAAATTTCAATATATGAGCAAAACTATTCAACATTAGTAGCATAAAAGCGGGCCATTATAAATATTCGCATACACAATAATAACAATTCATTTACGTAATGAATTAAACTAAATTAAGGAAAAAAAATTTGTGAATCTTTTGCTTTATATTTCAGTTTTTAATTCTTTGCTTCCAAAACGAGGGAAAAAAAACTTCATCAGTAAAGTGAGAATAACAAATACATATAATTTGGCCTTGGAATACTCCATATTTCTTTTGCAATTTTATATGGTAATCTTATCAAAATGTAAGAAAGAAGTTAATTGTTTTATATATTGTTTTTGCATTTTAAAGTCAAAAAACAAATAATAATGAAATAATTAATATAACAAATAATAAAAAAGTATAATAAATTATATATCATAATAAATATATATAATAAAATATAATAAATAATATATTGTAATAAGTAATAAAAAAATAATAATGTGAAAAAATTAATTAGTATTTTAATATAGATTAAATATTGTACTTATATTTATTAATAAGTTAATTTATTTAAATGGTACATAATGTATAACTGCTTCTTAAATAAATTGTTTCATTATTGTGATCATTTTTGTTTTATTTAAATAGAAAACTGAAACGTTTATAAAAAGCGTAGCACAAATACATGATTCGTTCTAATGTTAGTTCAAAAACAGAATTTTGAAAAAAAGTCGTTAAAAATAAATATAACAGTTACATATATGATTTAGGCAAAGTTTCTAAGTCCTTACTAGGTACTCATTCTTAAAGTTATATTTTAAGGATTAGTTAAAAATTTAAAATAACAGTGCATTGCTAGAAAACGTAGTAAACTCTTTAAAGTTATTTCATATTGTAAGTTAAATTTAATATAGATGAATAAAATGTACAAAAGTATTAATTTCCGGAAAACTTAAGACAAAATTATTTTTTAATGTTAAGTCAGGGCTGAAATAATTTAAAAGTTATATTTTTATAATAATTTCTGCAAAATAAAACATTTTTTTAAAAAACATGATTGGGTTTTCTTTGAGAAATCACGTAATAAAATTTTTAAAATTTATAGAAAATATGTAGTTTTATTAATAAAATTTAAACATGAATTTTAATTGAATATTAATAGAATATTTACATGTATAAACATGATCCTATTTAAAGTTATTTCATTTATTTTAAGGGAAATAATACTTCTAAAAAAAATATGGATCTTAACTTTAGGCAAATTTTAAAAAAAATTAACACTTTTTATTCATAAGCTATATTCATATAATATTTTGAAATTTAGCGGACACTGAGAAATATCTTTTGGATTACAACCAATTATTTCAGACTGTGATGACATCTACCGAAAAAATAAAGCACTAATTAAAAGGTTATTTCAAACTTCGAATATTTTGTGAGTATTATTGTTTAAAATCTTAACAATAATCTTATAATTTATTACTAAATTGAAAAAAAAACTAACCAATGAAACGAGCTTATGATTTTTTTAAATATTCAATATTTATACAACTATTTTAGATACAAGAGATTGCCAAGTAGAAATCAAAAAAAGTACTCCTTAAATTTGGCAATACAATAGAAAAAAATCATAGTTTAAGGCTAATACTTACTTGATTTATCGAACGAAAATAAAAGAAAAAACTTGTATGCATTTTTATAATTTTATAACTATTTGGTTACGAAAACGTAATAATAACATGTTTACCTCAGTATGAATATTATTTTTCATGTAAGTATTTATAATTAAAGTATACAATTGAAAGTACTAAAGCCTAACAATCGAAAAAAAAAAAACAGAAAGAAATTATTGAATATAAGTATACAGTTTTATAGAAGGCGAAATAAAATTGTTGCCAAAATTACTATACTTGTTTGGTCAGTATCTCTGGTAAACAAAACCATAATGCAGGTAATTAAACTAAAATATTCGGTATTTAAGCTATTCATTTGAGAATTTTTCCATTCATTATAGTGACGGTTTACCAGAGATTCTAGTTTCCAAATTTATAGCTCTTTACCGAACATTTAATAATAGCACACATTAATGATTTCCATACCATGATCTATTAAACCACAATTAATTTACAGAAATGTTTTTCTGAACTATAATTTATTTAACCATTTATTTGGTGATTTTAACCTTTTGATATCCATGTCTTTTACTGATTAGAATGGTAATAGACCAGGGTTGGCAAGTTTTTGACACATGACGGTTTTTACCGGTTTACACCATGGTTTTTACCGTCATGTCAAAAACCTCTGTCAAAAACCCATAGTTTTGGTAAAACTGTATTTTTATTTGAATTTAACTGCTTATAATTTAATATTAATTAATTTTTGGGCATTAAAATTAGAAAAAAAGTTGTTAAAAGATATTTAAGAACAGATTCTTGCATTTTCACAACATGATTATATCAAAACATACTATTTGAATTAAAGTATTAGGATACTAAACAAAATTTTCAACATTTCCAAGCATCATTTTGTTTGGCATATTACATTACTGAAGAATGTCAAGTCATTCTTGACTTAGAGTTTGTTAGTAGTTACAAGTTTTGAAAGTTATGTTTAGCTTATTTCTAATATTTAAGAAATGCCAAATTTTAAATTCTTCTTTTTAGTTCTTGAATTTATTAATAGTTCCAAACTTTTTTGTTTGTTTGTTTATTTCTAACAATTAAGAAGTGCAAAATTTTGAATCCTTTGCATATCAAGCTATAATGATAAAAGTAAGTGTCACTATTTTCGATAAGTATATTACAATATTTCTGTATGAATGTATATCCTTCGATAAGAATACACGTATATAGTTGCAAAATCAATAGCAATCATTTATAAAGGCAATTATGTGAAAATAATATATTGTCCTCTATATGCCGTAAATGAACGAAAACAGTAGGTTTTTGACGATTTTTACCACTGTCATGTCAAAAACCAGTTTTTGAAGGCAAAAACCCAACCCTGTAATAGACGTTACAATCTGTTATTATTTTCATGATTTATTTAAATAGGAGATTTATTTAAAAGGTTGTTAAAAACTAGGTGACAGTTAATTATTTATTTTCCTAACATATTTCTCAACTGTAAGAGAAGGGAAATGGGCCTACATATTTTTCGAGGGTTTTAAATATATAGATAACGGTGTCTGTTTTAGGCATCATTCATAAAAGTAGTGGGATTTATTCATTCACATATATTAAGTGGATTTATTTGTAAATACAAAGAATGGCTTAAACTCTTTTCAATTGACAGACAGCACACGTTTGAAATAGACTGCAAAAATATACAGCCAGTGTTTAACATACAGCGTGCAAAAATATACAGCCAATATACAGCCGATTTTCAACACTTCAGAGCAATACTGTATTCACTGATTGATACTCTTGAACACAGAAGTCGTTTAGCTGAAGTGTTGTAAATTATTTGTTTGATTTAATTTGATAAAAAAAATCTGATAATTGGGCAAAACTTCTCGCAGTTTTACTTATATGTGTGGCTATATTATATCCTTTTAGTTTTCAGTTTTTCGTCTTTTTAATATATATATATATATTAGTTTTTTTTTCAAGAAGATTTTGACAATTGACGGTTTTATCTTGCTTTAACAGTCATGTCAAAAAAAAAACTTTTTGGCATTGTTTCTTACAATTGTCAAAAATCATGAAGTTCTGGATCACGTAAAACGAATGGCGTTCTCATACGCCACGGACTGACAATACGCCGAAATAGATTGGGATTGAATTAATTGCGAAAACGTTGAATGTGAACTGAGTCTCTTTGCAGAATTCGTAGCGAAAATCAACATGGTAAAGGAAAAATCTCTTTTTGAAAAAGGGAAAATTAAGTACTTCTTTATTGCAGTGTTCCCCAACCTTTTTATCACCACCGACCTGTCAGATAATTTTACCGCTGCCCGCTAGGGGGGGGTGATAGTTTTATATTTTAGATTACTTTGATTTATTAAATTTAATTTAATTGTTTTTAAACATGCCTTCAAAATAAAATAGAGTTACACCAAAAAATAAATATAAAGTTATTTAACATTTTAACTTACTAGAACGTTAAATCAGTGAGAACTCTGAGCTCGTTTCTTTGTAATGGGACGGTTCCATTTGGGGGTAATCGGAGACAATGATACAATAAAAACATTAAAAATATATGTCACTACCTTCGGGGGCCCCTTTTTTTTAAATAAATAAAATTTTAATGGAGCACAGATATTTTTAATTTGGAGTATAAACCTAGGAATTTAAATTCAGTTTCAGTGAAATGGGCGGCCCGATACCATTTGATCCACGTACTGGTAGTGGTCCGGGGAACACTGCTTTATTGTACAGTAAAAATGTAATTTTAATTCCTAGTTGTAACCCAAGTTCATTAGAGACGTTTAATTTCTGTGCAAATTGATACATTTCTTCTAAATTCTTAGCATCGAATTTCATCTCAAAAAGTAATAGTAAGACTGATATTATACGAACATTTTAACTAAAGCCAATATATTGTTAAAGATATTGCGTGTAGTTTTTCTGCGATTTATAGACTTTTTCGTAAAATATAATTTGATAGATCATTTTGCAAAGCTATTTAGTTTTTTATAATGTTCTAAAGTATTTTTAAAATATTTCAAATTTATTATAATAGTTTTAAAAAACGTTCACTGAAACAATGCATTTTACTTTTTTTTAAAATATTAATGTTGCAAACGTTTTTAAGACTTTGTTGTAATTACTTTGAAATTCTTTTACTAATGCTTGATTATAGTCCAATATAACACACATGATGAATGATTTCATGAATTAAACTACGAATAAAACGAAAAAAAAGCAAACATTAAAAGTGTTGATGAGTAATTTAATAAATAATAAATCAAGTATTTGTAATTCTTCATAGGCAAACATGGATTCTATTTGCTATCTGAAGAGAACCAACCTTTAATCAAATTTCATGGACAGAATTTTTAAATTAAAATTCTTTAAATAATTTATGAAACATTTCATTAAATAATGCATCAATATAAGCAAAAACAACTAAGTTATGTATTTTCAAAATTGGAACATCAAAAATAACTGCTTCTTTCAAAATAATAAGCAACACACACACAGCGTGTATACCTCAATAGATAAAGTCTTCATTATCAATTTATTAGGCAACTGTGCATCTTGATTTTCAAATACTTGCAATACTCCGTTTATTCAACGCATGTAAAATAAATTTTTGTACTCGATCAGAATATTCGAAAAGGTATTTACTTACGCATCAATATTTTTAATATCAGAATCTCAGTGAAAGTTTCGACCGATTTTTGAAAATGGAAAAGCAATATTCTGTACCACGGAAGGCAATTTTATCCGTAGTGAAACTAATCCCTGAAAGCGGGCTTTTCTTTCAAAGTCTTTCGTGAGTCTTACGCAAGATTTTGTCTTTTGTGCAACACGCATCCATCATTCTCAGTTGACATTCTAACATTAAGGGACTTTCCGGGAACTTTATTCTGATCATGTTCTGGAGATTGTAATAAAGTGAATAAAGTAAATAGTAGAACATAGATGGGTTGGATAGAACATGGGGTGGGATGGATAGAACATAAATCTTAGGCTAAATTCGCATTATCTCATTTTTTAATATATTTATTTTTAAATAGTTTAAAGCATTACAGAAATTTTTATATTAAATAAATTTTGCTCACGAAGGATCGACAAAGCGGTCGAAGGGCTATTGCACAATACACACAACTATTTAAATTTTAAAATTATTATTTAAAAAAAATAGCTGTTTAATTAACTCGTTTTACACTCGTAAAACTTGTGATGAAATATACTTACAAAATAGTCTAAATTGAATTACCGTAAAAAGTCTATAACTATACTATAAAGAAACCTCTATAAAGTTTTTCAGTATTTTATAGCTAATAATGTATTAATGTGTTCTATTTTTAATTTCATAGTATTAAATTTCTCAGTATTAATGATTACAGATTTAGAAAATACAGTATTACAGCCGCAGTTTAATTTCGGTAGATGTGCATATTAGTTGATATATTCTAAACATTGAACTATTTTGAAAGTATACGTAGAAAATTAACTATTAAAATTAACTGTCGACGAAACGGTAGAAGGGCTATTGCATAATACATACAACTATTTAAATTTTAAAATTATTGTTTAAAAAATAGCTACTTAATTAAATAGTTTTATACTTGTGAAACTTCTGATGAAATAAATATACTTACAAAATAATCTAAATTGAATTACCGTAAAAAGTCTATAACTATACTATAAAGAAACCTCAATAAAGTTTTTCAGTATTTTTAGCTGATAATGTATTAAAATTACTATTTTTAATTTTATAGTATTAAATTTCCCAGTATTAATGATTACAGAATTAGAAAATGCAGTATTACAGCCACAGTTTAATTTTGCTAGATGTGCATATTAGTTGATATATTCTAAACATTAAACTATTTTGAAAGTATACGTGGAAAATTAACTGTTAAAATAACTGCACTGTATGTTAATGGAATTTCTGGTAACATTATTTTGGAAATAAAACCCAATATATACGGTATTTAAACCATTCATTAGTCTTTCTTCCACATGGTAATAGTTTACTAGAAATCAAAGTCGTATTTCTTATTATCACACATCACATGTTGTTATCACAAAAATTGCAAAATTAAAATGTAAACTTAACCGAATAATCCATCCTCTAAACTATCATGATTAAATTACCAAATTTTACCACTTTAACCAAATTTCATCACAGATTACAAACTGATATTTAATCACCAAAGAGCTTTAGTTAAAATTTCGGAGCTTTTTGGTGTTCCCACAGAACCAGAAACACGATTAATTGTACCATATTCTGGAAGTTTTGCTCCTACATTTTTCCCAGTCTAATGGTTTTCTTTATAAGTTTAAACCTTGTGTATATACTGCATACAATTTGGTCCCAATATTTTGTAATGTTTAGGCTGTTTTTGCCTCAAATCATACTCCAATCAATTATTCAGACGCTAGTACATTATGGAGCGCTACTCAATATTATATTACTATTAATGGAATTTAACTGAATCAAAGCACCATAAAAATGTATGAAGTTTTATCTGACTGTAAACTAGCCGATTTTGAATTCCCTTAACATCTGATTGACGTGATTAGTTACATGAAATGGTTAACGTAAACTATGTCATTAGTCGTTAATAGGATTGAGGTCATCATTGAAAGCTATTTAGTTTCCCTTTATTACATGCACGTATGCCATAAGTTAAGTAGAGAATAATAAATCGCATGTCTACTAAAAGTAATGTCACAGAGTATCTTACCTTTAAATGTTATCTGAAAATATAACCTAAAGTATCAAAAGCCGTAACTCTAGCCTGTTTTATGTTCATAATAAATGGATGATGAATCCAACATTCCTTATTGAATTTTGTCACGAAATAAAATAATTTTTAAGCTCCAATTTTATTTGTATACTTCAATTTATTTCTGGTTTAAAAATTCATTTTTACGCTATTAGCACAATGTATAGAAGAGAGTAGGGTCAATTGTAACATTTTTTACTTAACTATTTTTAACTAACAAAAAATCCAATATATTATTAGTATTAATTGACAGACGAATAAAGTAGACTATCCTCTACTAGAAAAAAAATAAATACCTTATTTTAAATGTTATTATATTAGTTATTAACAATTTTTGACAGTCGTGCACTTGTTACAATTGTCCCCACTTACGGGGTCAATTGTAACAGTTCATAAATTCAACTAAAACATAGTTAATTATACATATTATCATAGTTGTGATATATTTTTTTATTGATCAAAATAGTAGTGATATTTTAGGAGTAAAAATAATAATGAGCAGAGACCTAAAGGGTTAAACTTTTAACTTTAAGGGGTTAAAAATTTTAATTTATGCTGTGAAAGGTGACAAATAAAATAATGCACATGCAACATAATATAAATGATATAGGAAACTATTGGTGGTTCTTAAAGAGTTAAGTAATGGTTTGTAAACATAAGATTATTTATTTTCAGCTGTTACTATCGTCCCTTTAATTATTGTTACAATCGTCCCCAAGACGCCATTTCAGCTTCATTTGTTAAAAACAATACTAGTTAATTATCAAAACTAATATTTTTTTTGAAATGCTAATTAAGGAGTCCACTTACATTTTCGGTTAATAATTTTTATTTGTTTAAACAAAATTACTTTGTTACAATATAATATTCTAATACCAAAAACAGTACTTACATAGCGGGAAAATATCTTTTGTAATGTAACTCTTTCCTTGTGCGCCACCTAGGAACCAAATCTAGAACCCGACACTCGAAATTTTGGCTCTGGTACAATCGTACCCTGTTACAATTGACCCCACTCTCCCCTACTTTTTTCAGTTATAGGAATGATTATGGAATGATTAACAATGATCTAAAATTTGAGAATTTTCTAAGTGTTTTTTTACTGCAATATTTCGTGTTTTCTATTTTTTTCAGACGATGACCCAGTTTGATGTTCTAGCTTATGAATTTATAAAAATAAGCAGTTAATAATGAGTATGATTTAGTAGCATTTAAGGTTTGCTTTTGAAAAACATGTTTCTTGGCCTATACGAATCATTGGCGTGTTTTTAATATTACATTTTAAAATCGTAAATCCAAGATAGAATTGAAATGATATTTAAGATAATGAAATTCTTGTTACGTACTTATATGATTTTTGTAATTTTTTTCTTCAAAAAATTAATAGATCAGAAGTAAAGCAATTAAAATGGTCCTTGAAGCAGCATTTTAAAACAGTCGAGAGCTATTCTATTTAATAAGTATCATTCAATTTTAGCATAACATGAAAACTTCAACGAACAGATTTAAATTTAATCCAGTAAAAAGTAGCACTTCAAAAAATACTGAATATATATACGATATTTCTTAGGATAAACTAGGATATTTTTGCTTATTCAGATTTTGCGAGAACACAAGCATCCATTTATGGTCATAACATCCAGTTATGTCAGTTTTGATGTATAAATACTCGTATTCTACTAAAGGGAAAAGAAACGATCGAAATAATTAGGGACAAAAAATTTTTATGCTCTAAAAATGTACATTTGATATTACTACAACACACGTATGTATTCGTTTTTAGGTAAATAAGAAGAAAATCAGAGATATTTTACATTGTATCTTTCAGTTTGAGGAATACTTGAAAAAAATAAGCGAGCAATATTCTAAATGAAAGTAAACATATTTTTACGTTTGTGCAAATATGTATGTATAAAAGTACACCGGGGAAAATCGCGTGGTCAAAACTATCACGGAAAAATTTACCGTATTTCTGGCACCATGGTAGCACCAAAAAGCATGGTAAGCTTTATAATTACTCAGTAAAATTAACCAAAAAATACGGTTTTATTACCATGCTATTTCGAAGTAAAATTTAGTAATTTTAGCTAAAAAACTGTAGTTTTAGCAGTAAATTTGAGATCAAGCAAAAATATCAAGTTTTAATAGTACAAATAATGTTTTGTATCTTGTTCAATTAAAGACCAAATGGCACAAAAAACGAAAGACAGCATAAATATATTAACACGTTCACGCCGGGTGTTGCGCCTGAAAGCGGGACGGAAAAGAGAAAATACTGGTAGAAGAACTATTTCAATATTAGATAATATTCGGGAAGAGTTAATCGATTCTCAACAATAACAATTCACTGTAAGGAAATTTATCATGGCGAAGAAGCAATTCAATATAAAAATTCAATATAAAAATTCGTTAAAAACAATTGGTAGTTATGGATTTTTATTATTCCCGGAAAAAAACTAAAAAAGGAAATTTATTTGTTACCAGTTTTTACTCCGGTGCGCCGCCCGATGAGACAATCTAGCGTGACCCACCGGTGGGTCACCCCGGCGTGAACGTGTTAAACCTTCTACCTCTACGCTTCTGAGCGTGTGGCGGAAAGACAAAATTTCTCGGCAAAAAAGGCCCTAATAGTGTATAGGTGTTAAGCTTGCAATAAATCTTAGAGGCTTTCCTGGCCGAGCGGTATTGCTGTTCTCACAACAGTTCTGAAGCGTGGATGCAGTGGGATCGAATCCTGCTGTAACACTAGCTACATATTCTTGCAGTCCCTCTGAAATTCATGTTGTCGGTCTTATAGCATCTTTAGAATTTTTGAAAGATTCATTTTGGCCCATTTCTCCTCTGTCATAATTGAAAAAAATATTTAAAAAATAAATAATTAATCATCTTCTAATTTCTACCAACCTTTTAAATATACTACCAATTTAAATATATCATAGAAATATAAACAGCTTGTAAAGTCTCTTACCATTCTATTTGGAAAAAGGAAAAGACATCAAAAGGTTGAAATTACCAATAAATGGTAAAATAAATGAAGGTTCTGATGAACATTTTGGCAATTTTTGTATGAAAAGCATTTATTTGGTTTAATTTACTTTTCGGTTTTGTTTATTCACTATTTATGTGGTGATAAGTACCATAATTATAAAGAAACAGAACTTCTGGAAAACTGTTTTACATAGTTAACAGAAAAAGTACCAAATGAATGATTAAAATAATAAAGATTTTAGTTTAATTACCTAATTTTCTTTAAACGGAAATGTCACTATCATACAAGTATGGTAATTTTGTCAGATTCTTTTTTGTGTGCAAGAATATTTTTATTTATTTTACTTATATTACTAAAATAAGAAAAATCATTATGTATTCCATTATATATTATATATATATAAAATCATTATATATTTAAATCATTATATATATATATAAATTAGCTAGTAATTAAAAAGTCCACCTTTAATGAAATGTTTTTTCTGTTGCAAACCACCTCATGAGTTTTGACTCTATCATAATGTATAGAATGTAAAAGTTTGTAAAATTAAAGACACACAATTTATCTATACCTGTGCAAAATTTAAGCTGGTTTTTGTTACCATTTGATAAAGGACCTGATAAAGGATGACAAGTTAAAACACTAAAAGAGTAAGTAAAAAATGATAAAAAAGATTTATTATAAATATACTCACGTTATATAAGATAATTTAGAGTAACTAGGATGCTCCCCTTCATGCTCGCTCTACTCGCCAACCCCCCAATTGCTTCCTATCCATCATTATTTTTTCCTTAAACATCAATAATTTCCACAAAATATTTTGTTTTCAAAACGTAAACTATTCTAGCTGTATGTAAGAATATTTTGTATACATGTTAATCTTAACGAAATGTCCGATTACCTGAATTTGAAAAATAAATAAATGAATCTGAAAAAAAAATTAGCCTATTGAATACAGATTGTGTGACTCATTAATAATAAATGAATGAGAAGTAATTGTACTTATTGACTGGGCTTATAACAATTCAAAGAAGTTTTTTTTGGTTACCTTTAAAAATTTCATTATAAATTTGTATCATGACAGCATGAAATCTCTGCTTCTATCTTTCATTTTTTACTACCTTTCTATTTTAAATGACATCTACTGAAGCACAAGCTTATAAAACAAAGAAATAAAGATCTCGTTATCGTAAACA
Organism: Parasteatoda tepidariorum; assembly: GCF_043381705.1. Taxonomy (NCBI): domain Eukaryota; kingdom Metazoa; phylum Arthropoda; class Arachnida; order Araneae; family Theridiidae; genus Parasteatoda; species Parasteatoda tepidariorum. The sequence continues at coordinate 25,467,757 of NC_092207.1, read as the reverse complement.
TCTCGGAAAATAAATTTTCAACAACAATAGATAAATAATCAATATTTAAAGGAAAAAAATGAAAGAAAAAAGCACTTTAAACTGTAACAATCTTTCGAAAAATTGAAGTTTCAAACACAAAGTTTTCCTATAAGTTGACAAATAAAAATGTCTCTTTCAGCACGTAAATTTTTACTCACTCCATCGTTGCATTTTAGCCAGCTACAGAACGACCAAGCATGGTATTTTTCCCCAAAAGTTTAACCTGGGTGCATAGCCAGATTTTCAGCAAAAAATAATCTCCTTTTAAGTACTTTTTAAGCACTCAAAAATATTTTTAAGCCCTTTCCAAAAAAAAAATCATATCTAGGATCTGTACAGCAATAAAAATTTTTTCTATCGTTAAAATTTCTTAATTTAAAAACATAAAATCAATAACATTTTCAAAAACATTACATAATCATTATAAAATAACTAGTTTCTGACAAATATTGCAGAGAAAAATGTGAAAATCATGCATTTTTTGTTATTTAGAACGACAATCAAAGCTGCCAAGAAAAAAATTTGGTTTTTAAAAGATAGAAAATTAAGCACTTTTTACAAACTCCGAATAAAAAAAAGCACCTGTACGGGTTTTAAGAAAACGTAAATCAAAAATAAGCACCTCTAAGCACTTTTTCAAAACGCTACGCACCCTGTTAACAGTTAATAATTCCGCAATTAATTGTCGAATTTTAAATATTTTTATTCCGTTATGCTGTCTGTATTTTCTTTCTAAACATCTTCGTAATTTCAAGTAAAAAAAAATTAAAAAAAGTGAAAGAGGAAATGTGTAATTGGGTCAACGACGCATGTAAACTTTGAAACAAAATATCTTTATATTTTTTGACAAAAACCAATTTTTTAAATGGTTATATTGAAATTAAATTTTGTATGATTTTCATATTAAAAATAAAAATCTATTTAGAGATTTCATTAATAAAAATTGTTAAATTAAAAAACGAAAAAAATTAAATTAAAAAACGATGTTACTTTTTTTATCCAAATATTTTGATCGTCTGGTTTCCATTATTTCAGATAATCTAGGTCACACTTCGTTTTTAAAGAATAATAGAATATTTACTCAGTTTAATTAGTCATTTTAAAGCTTGGAAATTACGAATGTAATGCTAATAAGATAAAACATAAATTAATTTAATCGTTATATTAAATTGTCCGACATTGTTTAAATAAATTTAACAAATTCAACATAAGATCAAAGTAAACTGTGAGAAACATAATTAAATTTAGCTTCAAAATAAAAGATTAAAGTACGGGAAGGAATCAATATTTTTTTCTAACCTAAGAGTTGTTTTTTTTCAGATTGTGAAGTTTTTTTTAAAATTACTTCTAAAAACAGTTAATAGTATGTATGTATTCATCTTTTATTTTGAGTTCTTTGAACAATTATTTTTTTGAAAATAAATATTTGAGTAACGAATTTCTGATTTAGATTTAAATAATTTTAGGTAAACATTTTAAGTTAATGTTTTGTACAATTAGAAATCATTGTAATTAAATTTAAAAATGAAAAGTAGTTATTAAAGGAAGATCACAGATTCTTGAAAAATCAGCTTTGGAAAAGAATATTTGGAATAAAATATTTATTTTATTGAGTTTTGACTTTTTTTTTAAATATTTTTTTTCAAATCGGTGATGAAGCACAACTGCGTGCAGAAGAAAAAATGAATAAATAAAATAAAAATAAATCTTTGCGGAAATATGCTCAGGTACATATAGAATAAATCTAAAACAAAGAAAAAAAAATTATTTTACTGATTACATGTAGTTGTAATAGAAATACAGAAAATATCTAAAAACTTACTAACAATTTGTAACACCGCTGCAAGCATTTAAATGAATAGAATATAGTTTCATGAATAAAACATAACTTATTAGAATAAGAGTATAAGTAAATAGAATATAACTAACTTAATGCGTATAATATAATTTAGTGAATAGAATATAACTTATTGAGACGAAATGGATACAACTTTAACTTTACTCACCGTTCTAAGAAATAAAAATATTTATTCAATGACATTAAACTTGAAGAAAAATGTCAAATGCCATCAAGGCATTTTCTAAACGTGATTTGAGGAAAGTTGTTATATTTATGTTTGTTCAACTTGAAAAGAAAGCAAGGTTTAAAAAATTAAAAAACAAATCTACAAATTGGAGAACAGGAAAGTTAAAGCCAATGCATTTTAGTAATAATTGCAATATTAATTCATCTCTATTTTATGCACTGTATCAGTTTTATTCAGAATTGGTACAAGTTAAGAAATAAAATATTATTTCTTTCTGGATTTCCGTAATAAGAGAAAGGCATTCTTTTCAATATTGTTGATAATAATAATAATTGCAAACAGAAATAATATTTAGCATTCTGATCACGATAATTCAAAGGCAATCTCATTTTTGACAAAACTCATGACAACTATTTCTTAAAATATTGAATTCCTACAAGGATCATAATCATCATACTCATAATGTGAGTAAGAATAACTTGAAGCGTTGAATTAGAATAATATTTTAAAAACGAGAAACTTACCTCATGATGTAAATAAGCCTTCTCAGAAATAGAGGGTTGTAATGCATTCACAAAGCAGGCTCAAGGGGTTACAAAAAAAAAAAAAAAAAAAAAAAAAAAAAAAAAAAAAAAAAACTGAGAAGAATGTAGCGACGAAAATCATTTTTTTGATTGCAAGAGTGCAAATCTTAAATATTAATGATAAATTTGTGCATTTGAGTGTTCGATTTTCTACTTTAAAACTTTATTTTCAAAAAAAAAAAAATATTCTGAAAATTTGCCTCTCAGTAAAAAATTTAATTAATTGTGCCCCCTCCCGTAATTGCACTGTGAAAAATATCCCAGAGTGCGCATCCAAATCTTTCAACAAAAAATAAGCACTTTTTAAGCATTCAAAATGTATTTTTAAGCACTATATGCAGTAACAAAATACAAAATAATTTTCAAAGACTTTAGATGATCATGAGAAAATAACCAGTTTCTGGCAAAGAACTCTTTTCTTGATTATTATCAGCCATTATAAAATGGACAAAAAATTTTTCGGTTCGATATCAGAGAGTGGAAGTCTGAAATTGAGAATGTCTTGCAAAATGCAGCAGAGTTGCATATGAGAAGGCAATAATCTCACCGAACCCAGCTCAGTAGACGCACATGCGGACTCGCAAGTATTTCATCAGACATGTAAAATGACTGGCTCTTTTATACGCTATGGACTGACTGTACGCCGAAATAGATTGTAAAAACATTGAATAGAACAATGTCAAAAGCACGCTTTTGCATAATACGTGGCGAAAATCGACATAGGAACGAAAAAAAATCTCATTTTCGAAAAGGGAAAAATTAAGCACTTTTTAAAAACACTCAATGAAAGAAGCACCTTTAAGGGCTTTTAAAAATGAAAATAAGCACCTTTAAGTACTTTTTAAAAACGCTGCGCGCCGTGTACCCGTATATAAGCGGTTTAGGGGTGGTAGAGGCGGCATAAAGCTGTTCTATTGACAAAGCTGCTTTTGACTGTTTTTCATCCAAATCATAAAAGAGATTAACTTCAAATTCCAGTNCCTAAATTGAATTAATTTTAAATTACAAGCAGTGAAACTCAAATAAAAATACAGTTTTACCAAAACTATGGGTTTTTGACAGAGGGGTTTTCGACATGACGGTAAAAACCATGGTATAAACCAGTAAAAACTGTCATATGTCAAAAACTTGCCAACCCTGTCTGAAATAGAAGGTTGTAATGCATTCTCGTAAGCAGGAGCAAGGGGTTACAAAGAAAACTGACATGAAACTGTAGTGACGAAAATCGTTTTTTTTTATTGCAAGAGTGCAAATCTTAAATAATAAGGATAAATTGTGCATTTGAATGTTCGATTTTCTACTTTAAAACTTTATTTTAAATAAACATATTCTGAAAATTTGCCTCTCTGTCATAAATTTTCATTGATTGTGCCCTCTCTCGTAATTGCACTGTAAAAAAATAGATACCCCAGAGTGCGTAGCCAAATCTTTCAACGAAAGATAAGCACCTTTTAAGTACTTTTAAAACACTATATACATTGAAAAAATGCAAAATAGTTTTCAAAGACTTTAGATGATCGTGATAAAATAACTAGTTTCTGACAAAGAACTATTTTCTTGATTATTATTAGCTATTATAAAATGGACAAGAGATTTTTCGGTTCGATATCAGAGAATGGAAGTCTAAAATTGAGAATGTCTTGCAAAATGCAGCAGAGTTGCACATGAGAAGGCAATAATCTCACCGAACTCAGCTCAGTAGATACACATGCGGACTCGCAAGTATTTCATCAAACATGTAAAATGACTGGCTCTTTTATACTTTATGGACCGACTGTACGCCGAAATAGATTGTAAAAACGTTGTATAGAACAATGTGAAAAGCACGCTTTTGCATAATACGTGGCGAAAATCGACATAGGAACGAAAACAAATCTCATTTTCGAAAAGGGAAAATTTAAGCACTTTTTAAAAACACTCAATGAAAAAAGCACCTTTAAGGGCTTTTAAAAAAACGAAAATCGAAAATAAGCACCTTTAAGTACTTTTTAAAAACACTGCGCGCCATGTACCCGCATATAAGCGGTTTAGAGGTGGTAGAGGCGGCATAAAGCTGTTCTATTGACAAAGCTGCTTTTGACTGTTTTTCATCCAAATCATAAAAGAGATTAACTTCAAATTCCAGTTTTTGGTATGAAAGTACCGTACTAGTTCTAGTACTGCTCGAAAACTTTATACCTTCTTTCAAATTATTTCCCTATCATTTTCTGTGCTTCCTCTTACTCTTCAGAAATCATTTTATGATTTTGAACAAGTTATAAATAAAACCACGATTCGACTTGATTGTCAAATTGATACTCTACCTGGTTATTATATTTCTCTCTCTCTATATTTTTTTGTTATAAGGGTACTCTAGATTTAAAGGTATATTTACATTGAAATGGGATTTCAATATGTAAGACTTTTGAGATAACGATAGTTTCAGACTTTTCCTCATAACAATTACTAGAGTTGCGGTGGTTCTATGAACAGAGCCTCTCAACGAGGTGCCCCAAGATCGAATGACTGGTAGTCCGATTTCTGCTCCCGGACCGACTGACCTCTTTGATGACACAAAATATCCAAACCTGGTGCGAGCATAATTTCAATTCATAACTTTCTTAGAGAAAACTTATTCCTATATGATTAGAATTCATTGTAACAACAAATTTTCTTATTAACTATTGCAGAAAAAAACTTTTTTAGGTATGATAAAAAAACCATTATTTCTTTGGATTTTCATCGTAATTTCTCGTACATTCGTCTCCCAATGAGGTGAACCAGGTTCCAAACCCAGCAATGGCTGGTCTACACGAATTCTGCACCCAACTCACACCGACCATAGTGCTGATATATATTATCCTCAGTGGTAGACGGATCATGGGTTAGAGTCCCCTTCCCGTCAGACTCACCAGGGGAGGATTTCGTGATTTTCCTCACTATGTAACGCAAATGAGGGTTAGTTCCCTCAAAATGTGCTATACGATGGCGAAATTTCTTCCAATACTTGAACTTGGAGTTCCGATCCTTGTCTTTTGGATCGGGTACAAAATTGCAAGGCTACGGTGTTGAACATTGGTTGCCGCAAATGCAAAATTGGGTCAGCTGTTAAACGACGGTTATAAAATAAAATATAAAAACTAAAGTGAAATTTGTAGATACATTATGGGTTGCAAATTAATAAATAAAACAAGGTAAAAACAAATGTCAAGCCAAAAAATCACCGTTTTCATGAGAGTCAAAACACTCATATGTCACTTTTAAAATGAGTTAAAATTAAAAACCTTATGGAAATTTTATGAATTTTTATTAAAGAAGACGGGATTAAAACACTGAATGGTTGCCACCGTAAGTGATTAAGCCAAAAAGTGATTAAGGAAAACACCTCCAGTTGGCCAAAAATAATCAAACTGGTTTTATTGTTATCAGTACCACCCCTTCTTGAAATGTCTGGTTTAGATTTCGATAACATTCATGCTCTTTTTACTTTTTTAATCACGAAAATATTAAAGTGCTTACACCAATATGTAGTTTTTCTTTCATTTTCCATCAGGATTCTGAAAATATGTCTTAAGGGCTGTGATAACAGAACACCTTTTATCTTTCGAATAGAAAAAAAATCATTGCAAGTTTCTACAGTAAGTAACTATAAAACTATTCTATTTTACTTATTTTTATAAAAATAGTTGATGGTAAGAATAAATACAACATCACCCAACAAAATTAAATTCTGAATGAATTTTATGTTCAGTCTCTGATTTCATTCAAACCCTAGATCAGAATAAAAGGCGAGGAATAAAAACTTTGACTTCGACGACAGTAATTGAACCAAAGACTGTTCTTCCACTTGAAAAAGACTTTGTTCTTTTGATCACAAAGTGTAAAAAAGACTGGAGATGGTTCTCGAAGATAAAGTAAATACTGGAAAAAGGGAAATGAAATGAGAGAGGGACTAAAAGATGATAAAAAAATGTTAGCTATATATTTTATTTAACTAGTTTGTTGGAAACCAGACTCCTTGCTTTAGATAGTATCTAACTCTGAAATAAATTGACAATTTACGTTTATTTTAGGCAATTTCAATCTATGAATACGTGATAAAATATAAACTGTATTTCACTTCATTTTATGGATAGTATAAGATGTCTCAAACAATTATGTTCTAAATACTTTGGAATTTTGAATTATTCTCAACCTTCCTTATCTCCCTTTGTTTGCGAGCAATTAACAGTTAGAGGAGTTTAAGTTGGAATTATTGTTTTCAAAACACGTCGACCAAAATCAAATTAATGACAAAATGCATTCTCACACAGACAATTGATTTCAAATTCTAGCCATGGTCAGTTGACCTGCGTTGAAATAAACTATTTCGCGCGTTGGTAGCATGGGATGCAATCATATTGTTCTCGAAATAAATGTCATTTATTCCAAATTCTGGCAAGGCTTAGTTCGGTTTCTATCGTAATTTTGATCTTAATTGGCCAAACTGCTAACACAAACTCATTTAAGCAATTTACAGATCATGCACAGATCATGGGATACAATCATATTGCCTTAAAATATTCGTGATTCTTATAGAATGCTTACCTTTACCAGTTTAGTTTGTATTCTATATAACATGGCTTGAATGATGCAAGTATTCTCAAAAATAATACTTGCCGAAGAGCCATTACATTATGACCACCCTCCATCTATAACAATGGACTCGCCCAGATTTTCATGGTTTCTCACCAAGGAACAATGTTTTCATGGGGCACATTAGGACTCATAATCCTCATTGAACAATCCCTGACGACTGCAAGCTACTTGAACATAGTTCACCTATTCATGGCAACAGTTTTTCCTGCGGGGGATGGTGTTTACCAACAGGATAATGCGCCATGTCATGAGGGTCAAATCATCGAGGAACATTCCAGTGACTTTCAAGTCATGTCTTGGCCCCCAAATTCACCTGACCTTAATCCAATAGAGCATTTGTGGTTCTACTTGGAAATTCGTGCTGCCACGCTACCCCCTCGCAATGTGAGGGAATTGCAGGACCAGTTGGTGAGCGCTTGGTACCAGATACCTCAGACTACCTATCAGCACCTTCTGGAATCAATGCCGCGGCGGGTGCTAGCAGTTTTGAGAGTTAAAGGTGGTCCTACATGTTATTAGCAGGGTGGTCATAATGTAATGGCTCATCGGTGCATGTCATTAGATATAATATTGATGTCTGGATGATGTCTTTTTCAAACATTTTCAATACCAGTTTGGTATGTATTTCAATTCGAACCCACGCTGATCAAGCAGCACACTATAAAATATCCCCGTTCTTCTTACAGACTTTCTCTGCATATTCGATGGTTTAAAACTCTTTTTCAGACAAAATGGTTTTTCACTGTTTTTCATCCTTATTATCATATAGGGACTAAAACCGTCACTGAAAATCTAGTTGCTTATCATTTGATAACTCTACCTTTTTTCAAATAATTTCACGTATATTTTTTTTTACTTGCTTTTTTCCAAAAATTATTTATAGTTTTAAATACCATAGGAAAATTTTTTATATTAAAACGGCGATTCGACTTTATTGTCAAATTGATAATCTACCTGATTATCATTTTTTTAGATGTATTTCCTTTTAAAACTTAACACAGCAAAAATTTTTTATGCGAGTGGGCCACTATCGTTTTAAACGTTTGACTTTTAATATAAAAAAAAAAAGTTTAAGATTTTTCTTCATACTAAGACAATACACCTGCGGTGGCTCGAAGGGTAAAGTGCTCATCTCCCAATGAGGTGACGCAGGTTCGAATCCCAGGGGTGACTGGTCGTAAGAATGCTGCTCCTGGCGTACAAATACCACAATGCTGACGAAGTCATTTTACAGATTTTTTTTTTTTAAATAACAGAGTTTGTTTGATAAAATAACAGTGAATAAACGGTTTTATACAGGAACACAAGTCAGCAGTTTTTTTAGTAAGTTTAACAGATTTTTTACAACGCATAAATAAACTATTTAGTGTAATAGACAGAACATGTGATGTAGTTACTGCTTTGTCGGTAAATTTAAAAGGCTGTTTTTCATTTTTCTCTTTTATGATAAAAGGGTTAGTCAANCTCGCAATGAGAGGGAATTGCAGGACCAGTTGTTGAGCGCTTGGTACCAGATACCTCGACTACCTATCAGCACCTTGTGGAATCAATGCCACGGCGGGTGCTAGCAGTTATGAGGGCTAAAGGTGGTCCTACATGTTATTAGTAGGGTGGTCATAATGTAATGGTTTTTCGGTGTATGTCATTATATATAATATTGATGTCTGGGTGATGTCTTTTTCAAACATTTTAAATACCAGTTCGGTATGTATTTCAACTCGAACCTACACTGATCAAACAGCACAGAATAAAATATTCCCGTTCTTTTTACAGACTTTCACTGCACATTCGAAGGTTTAAAACTCTTTTGCAGACAAAATGGTTTTTTACTGTTTTTCATCCTTATTATCATATAGGGACTAAAACCGTCACTTAAAATCTAATTGCTTATCACTCGATAACTTTATCTTTCTTCAAAAAATTTCATGAATATTTTTTTACTTGCGCTTCTGCAGCAATCATTTTATAGTTTTGAACATCATAGGAACATTTCTAATAGTAAAACGGCGATTCGACTTTAATGTCAAATTGATACTCTACCTGATTATCATTATTTTAGATATAATTTCTTTGAAACTTAAATCAGCTAATATTTTTATGCGAGTGGGCCACTATCGCTTCAAACGTTTTTACACATAAACACGATTTTAATAAGTAAGACTTTTAATATAATAAAAAGTTTAAGAATTTTTTTCTTACTAAGACATTATACCTGCGGTAGCTCAAAGGACAAAGTGCTCATCTCCCAAAAAGGTGACTCAGGTTCGAATCCCAGTGGTGACTGGTCGTAAGAATGCTGCTCCTGGCGTACGAATACCACAATGCTGACGAAGTCATTTTATAGAATTTCTTTTTTAAATAACAGAGTTTGTTTGTTAAAATAACAGTGCTTATCTGCTTAAAAAACAGGTGCCTGTATTTAAATAATAGCATTTTTCTGTGAAATAAACGGCTATATACAGGAACACAAGCCAACAGTTTTTTTAGTAAGTTTAACAGACTTTTTACAATGCATAACAAACTATTCAGTGTAATAGACAAAACATGTGATGTGATTTTACCGCTTTGTCGATAAATTTGAAAGATTGGTTTTCCTTTTTCTCTTTTATGATACAAGGGTTACCTAATTTCAATATAAAAAGAAACAAGTAGGAATATTTGAATTTATTATAGTAGTATTAATCCAACATGTTAATATGTCCATCTCATGTTAAAATCACTATAGAACAGACTTGCCTTTTGTACGAAACTAATGAACCAATTTTCAAAATATTTTTTTTCCACACAAGATATTTTAATTTTTTAAAATTCTATCTGCGTGTTAGATAGGTTAATCGATCGTTAGTAAAAGAGACATCCTTTAGTGGAGTAAATTTAAAACAAAAAGTTTTAAAAAATTTCACAATATATCAAATTATAAATTTTCAAAATTTTTAAAAATACCATGCGTATAAAAGGAGTATCAAATAAAGTAACAAGAAATAGAAAATTAAAAAGCTTTTAAAGATCTGTCTAGGAAAAGCTAAAAACGTCAGTCAATTGCAAAATTTTGCAAAGATAGCGATTTTGATACTCAAAAAGTTCTCCGGCAGCTAAACCATCAAACAGATGTGTACTTGCTCTGAAATTGATTGCAAAGATGTGTGAAATGAAAAAAAAATGCAGTTTTTGTTAAAATTCATACATTTATACAATTTGTGAACTAGTAGTTTTATTAAAAAGAAACTGTTTTTTTTTAAAATTCTTTAACGAACTTGTTAATAGACTACAACTCAGATTTGGATTATAACTTTAACTATATTCATAAAATCGAGTAAAACTATTTCAAGTTTCTAATTTTCTGCTTTTGTGTACAAAGAAAACAAGGAAATAAATGAAAGAAAAACAAAAGAGAAGAAAAATAAAAATTATAAAACTTAGTAAAAAATATTAAAAAAATTTAAATAATTTTAATTAAAGTAAATTGTTAAAAATAAATGAAAAGGTATAATCTCGTCATTCACTCATACGATTATATCTGCAAAAATAAAACTTTATTATACGATTATGTACTTTAAACTTTATTATACGATTATTATACGAAAAATTTATTATACGATTATTATACGAAACCTTTATTATATTACGAACTTATTTATACGATTATATCTGCAAAAATAAAACTTTATTATACGATTATGTACTTTAAACTTTATTTATTAATGTATTAAAACTTTATTATACGATTATTATACGAAAATTTTATTATACGATTATTATACGAAAACTTTATTATATTACGAACTTATTTATACGATTATATCTGCAAAAATAAAACTTAATAAAACCTAATATTGTATTAATAAAACTAAAGCAAAATGTGTTAATACAATACTTTTTGGTGATCCTCACATTATTATACAACTACAAAACAGATACACAAAACAACATTTTAGATAATGCTTTTACTTTTCTCTTTTTTCTCGCAAGGCTTAAATACTTGTATAAGATCTCATAAATTAGATGTCAAGATTGTTCCATAAAAGGATTTGCATTCAAAATGCTTCGAAATCAGATTTTGGGGGTAACAGAAAGGAAAGCAGCATTTGAATAATTTATTTTGTACGTAAAATCTGTCCTTCCTTCAACATAAAAATTTTACGATCTTTACTAATCCGGTATCACGTAGGCGAAGTGATCCTTAGCAACTAACCTGTTTATACCTCTGGTAGATAGCAACGATATTTTTTTTTTAATTCCGAAAAAAGTATCTTATTTCTAACGATATAAGGGAGTTAAAAACGAATAGTTACAAAAACCAGACCGATTTCTTTTTATTGCAAAAAAGACTTGTAACTATTGCGAACTATTATCTCAACTACCTCCGAGAATTTAATCCTTTTGAGTTTTAACATATCAGTGAGAAATAACCCCACTTTTAACACAGAATAACAAAAGAATGATAAAGTCTGCATTGAAATGAGCAATTTTGTTAAAATTATCGTTGATTTTATTTCTGTTTTGCCAGTGTTTTAAATGGAGTAGGTTTTTAAAACTGTGCATAGATTTTAGAAGTATTAGAGAAAAAGGTTTTAATTGAATGTTTTACAGCTCAAAAGTACAATGTATAATGTGTAGTTTTTAAAAGTATATTTTTAAATAGATAAAAAGATTTTAAAACTTAATGCGAAAAGTTTAAATTGCAGAGGAAATGTTTAAATTTGACTTAATACTGAGCTGGAAAGAATTTTTAATTTCGTATAAACTATCGTATTACAAATATGTAAACACGAAATGCTTAGAATATCTTAACGTTTTTGAGCTCTGCTTTTTCAGTAATATTTCAGTAAATACTAAATATTTTTTATAATGCTTTTGTTTAAAATAGAATATAACAGTAAGAAATACAGAAATGGTATGAAGGAAATGTGTTCTTACTACACATTCATAAATTAAATATAATTGAGTTAAAAACTTCTCTGAAAACATGATTAAATAACAATTTATTTTATTGTTATTTTACCATATTCAAGCAAAACAGCCAAATAACCATAAATAATATGTTTTATCGCACCCACTAAGTCCACTTACTGAAGCTACTTATTTCTTTACAACTATGTACATATCATAGCCAAGAGGGCTAAGCTGTCAGTCTCGTGGCAGACAGAACTTTGGTTCGAGCCCTAGCGTTGACTCTACAATATTTCCTCCATTCTCTTAAAGTTTTCCATGTGCTGTACTCCCGAATTTGTGACACTGTACAATTAGAATGTGTGGCATCTCATCTACACATAAATAGGAGTATGAAGTTGCTTAGCACAAAAAAGTCAAGTATTCCCCATCTTTTACGATAGGTGAAACAACCAGATAGACTGATTTAACTATATTCCACGGTTCATTTGATATAACACAACTTAACCACAACCTAACTCCAATGCCCTGCTTATTACCAAATGAAAAACCTAGCTCTAATAATCTAGTTAGATTTTTTCTTGCTGTTTTCAAACCATGCTAGTTGTAAATCGTTAAGGAACCGTATAGCTTTGTATTCATGATTTTATAACTATACTAGTTTTAAACGATTTCGAAACCGTAATGGTAAAAAATTATCTTTATTGTAAAAGTTTACAGTTAATTGGATGGACAGACTGCTGCCGGTTATTTTACCGTAATTTTAGAATTAAAATTCTAACAGTGTTACGTTACGTTCTTTGAAAAAAGCGCTTTTGAGAACTTCCGGAATTTATTGATAATAATTTTGTATTTCTTTACTTTTATTCTTAATATTAACATCGAAATAGTTACATATTTTTCGGACTTTTTGATTTGTAATGTATTTTTTAAGCATCAGTTTACAAAATAATTTTCATTATTTAAACTTATTATTTTCATACATTTCATTTTATAGGTGAAATAAATAAATAAAATGCGTTTTTGTCATGCTGTAAATGTAGTTCTATTTGATGAAATGCGCAGTCAGGTACAAAGTAAACGCTTTATGTTACAAAAAATATTTCTTGTATTTCAACTTTCCGTATAATTGTAGACAACATTCTTTCTATATTGATGATTAAAAAAGAATAATGAGACAATTAAATAAAAAAAACTCTGACATTTCATCAGGTTTTCATTAGGAGCTTTTTTAAAGCTTAATTCCATTCTGTAGAAAAGAGTATGAATTTCAGGGTTTTAGGACACAGTTTTAAAATTTTCTAAAAACATGCATGTACAGCTTAAATCATTTTAAACTGCTGTTTTGTTTAAAGCTTAAACAAAAACTACTCACAGATTTTGAATGACTCATTTTCAGTAAATTATTTTCAGAAGAGTTTTTATGAGTCTTCAAAAAAATCTTAAATAAATCTTTTTTAGTGAAGAGAATTATCTAACTAACTCTAAGAATGTTGTATGAGTTTAACGATAATTAATTCCAGGAATATAAATAAAATAAATACATTTCAAATTCCATGCAGTTTTTTTAAATAGGTTTTTTGATATATGATTTTAAATTTAAGAAAAGAAAACCTGAAGAAAGATCCTTGGAAAAGTTTTAGCGTCATGTAAAGTTTTAAATAAGAAAAAATTAAAAATCTAGTCTTTATTGCTTCAATTAAGATAAAAAAATAATTTTTTTACCACTAGAAAGATAATTAATTGCAATGTTTTTCTAGGTAATTAAAAAAGCTCAGTTTTTACGAAGTATTTTTTTTATATCTTGCTCTATTTTGGGGTAATTATGTTGATTTTTCGGTTAAAATTATTTTATAGAGATTTCTTCGTTTTCTTGAAGACATAAAATAAGGATATTGTACACACTAAACAAGTTTATTACTATGCATTAAAAGTTATAAATAATTTTCATTTACATTTCAAATAATTATAAAAATCTAAAAAAAAACTATTTTAACTAAATTAGTTATTATTTTATAAAACTAACTAGCTCATGAAAGAAAAAAGTATTAATTCAGCGAAGTTAAATTATAAAACTGAAAAATAAATTACATTTAATGGATAATTTTAGTTATCGTTATAGAGTTCAGATATATTTCCCATATGCCAAACATATTTCTACCATTCAAAAAGACAGGGTATACTTGGTGCTACATAGATTAAAGTGAAAAAACATAAATTAAGTACTTTTCTCAATGACGCTGAAGTAGGTTCTTGTCTAAAGAACCGAAACTATAGTATGTCCATTTTTTTACTTGATTTTTCACTTTAGTTTAATTTCTTCCATTAATCATCTAAATTCTTTATATAATAAAAAATATTAATTGTTATTTTAATAATATCAATTTGAAAGCTAGGTTTGCCTATATCAAGAGAAAATTCCCGTAAAAATATTGTGTTTTATATGGTAATAACATTTTTTAAACAAAAAAATCGACAATTCTGGTAATAAGACCGAAAAATGCGGTATTTAAACAATTCATGTGATAATTTTTCCGTTTGTATGGTAACGGTTTGCCTGAAATTCTGGTTTTAAAAACTAGAACTCTTATTACCACACATATAGTAAAAATACAAAACTGAAAAATAAATTTAATGAAATAAATTGCTTTTATGTTATGTTCTGAAGTATCATGATATAATTATCAAATTTCTGCGAAATTTTACCACCGTATTTACCAAACTGCATGGTAATAAAACCAAATTTTGTAGCTAATTTTTCCAAAAGTCATTCGCAAAGCTCTTCTTAAAAAATTACTGTGATATTTGTAGCTCTAAATGTTACCATATTCTAGTAGTTCTGGATACTTTATTTCTCAGTGTTGTTAGTTAGGAGTAAAACAAAAGTATTGTCTTTTCTTGAACGTTTTAAAACATAGCTTATTCTCATTAAAGTAAAACCTGAGCTAGTTAAATTAAAATATTCTTAAAGCAATGTATAAATTTCAAACCAGTTTTAACAACTCTAGTAGTTTTCAAAATGAGTATGAAATTTTCTTCTTCTCTTGTACAAATGATTATAACGCATGCATATTTAGTGACTTCTATTATTGTTGCTATGTACTACGCTGTTAGAAATTTCTCAGAAAAAAATCATTGTTATTCACTGTTATTGCACCATATTTAAACAAAGGTGTCAAATAACTATAAATAAGATGGTATTCAAACTGTTAACTGTTAAAAAACCATTCATTAACTGCTTTCACCTATTACGGTTAAACAACCAGAATTTTATTGCACCATCTAGGCCCACCTAGTGAAGCCACTTAGTTCTTCACAGATGGACACATATTATAGCCGAGAGGACTAATCTGTCAATCGCATGACCGACAGAATGGGGGTTCGAATCCCAGTGTTGACACTGCAATATTTCGTCCACTCCGTTCAACACATGAAGATTTAAAGGGTGATCTGTGGATGAATGAATGAATGTATGAATTGGTTCGCCTTATAAACAAGTGTGGCAGAAGTCGAATTCTTGGCCATAGATGGCGCCACTGAAAAACAAGAAGCGCACACTCTGCCTTAAATTTGCTCGGTTTCACCAAGCAGGCTTGCTCGTGTGGCAAGTGGCATTAGAATCAACCAACCAACCAGATTTAAAGGGTTCTGCGCTCCCCATTTAGTTGACCCTGCCCTATTAGAATTAGAATTTTTTTTTATTTATTATGTTTTTGAGAACATGAAAGAATAGAAAAAGTAAATAAAATTGCTAAGTTTTTGTTCAGAACAATGTATGTTGTTTTAAATAATTTGAGAACATTTAGGAAAAATAAAATTTAATATGTAGTACTAGTACTGTAACTAGTGCATATTATTTTGTATGGAATTCTTAAAGATATGGATATTTATTCAATTCGCTGTTTAGTTTTTTACCATGTTATCTCTAATCAGATTTAAATATATTAATCTAAAACTACGTTTAAACCCTTTTTAAAAGTTACATTGAGAATTTAATCCTTTAGCAAAGCTTTCAATTCTGCAGTCCCACAGAAATAGAGCTTTTCTTAAGATCTTTCTATGTTTCGCATTGTGTTATTTAATAAATGCTATTAAAATAAAATTTAGATTTAAATCATTATTGTCTATTATATTAACAGTTTTGTTAAATTGTTTTCTAATAATGTCAGTGTAATTTTTAGTTTCTTCGTAATAATATGAAAACGATGAAATGTATATAATATGAATATGCATAATATGATCTTATATGAATTGTATATATAAATATTATAATACGTTTTTTTTTAAATATTATTCTCACTTATTTTTGATGTTTATAGAATCCACATATTACTAAGTCGACTTAAGCTATATTATTACAACTATCATATTACAAATTCTTATTACGAATGTTCCTTTCTCGAGTTATGTCAAAAATATTTATCGGATTAATATTGTTAGCTTATTGAAATAAAACTAACAAAATAATTCTTTTCAAGTTCGACAAATTTGTTTAATTTTAAAATTGAAATACATTGTAAATATTACATAATTAAAAGTCTTAAAAGTTAAAAGACATAATTAAAAGCCCAGAAGGTGCTTAGAAGCATTATTATAATTCAATTAAATGTTAAACTCAAAATACGCATTAATGAAACTTTAAAATTTAATCAAATTGGTTTTTTTAAGTTATTCTTTCAACATCATTTTATAGTAATTAATTTTATTTTTGCTTCAAAAAATAAAAATTTAACATTGCATTTTATGTAACTCATTAAACTTTATTAAAAAACGCTACACTCTTCAATCGTTTGAAAACAATTTATTATTACGAATATATTTTTTTAACATGTCAGAACTTTTATTATCTTATAATCTCAGTATAATCAAATGTAAATATTCGAGGAATTTTTTTCATTGAAAAAATTCCTCTGTAATAATTTAGTTCCTCCTAAGTTCAGTTTAGTTCCTTCCTAAAACTAAAAAAATTCTTCCGTAATATAATAATTTAATCTTATAATAATTTAAATATAAGATTATATTGCATTGTTATTATTGAAGAGCTTTTAATCTGCTTTTTCCCAGAAGGTGAATGCATAAATAAATATGCATTATTGTAATTCCTAGAAACATTTTTCGTAAAATATGAATTAATAAACTTTAAGAAGATGTATTAAAATTAGTTTTGATATAAAGCTTAATTTATGAAATAACCCACTTAAAAAGTTATTTTTTTGTAAAATATGTCCTTTATAAGTTACTATTGCAATAAATGTTTATTGTTCTTAATTTTACCATTGCCTCAAGAAATAATAATAATTTAGGTCTTTGTTGTACGCAATTTACTAATAGAACTTTATTAAAATAATGTGAAAGTAATTTATTATTGCAATTTATTGCTAAAAAAATTTATTTTTTGAAATAGCCATATTATTAAAAAAAGAAATTTATTAATAAAAAACTCGATTTATAAAGTAATCCACTTAAGGAGTCAATTTTTTGTTCAAACATATTTTTGATAAGGTTTCAAAAACTACTTATTGTCATTTATTTTACCATTGCTTCAAAAAATACTAATTTAATGCTTTGTTATGCGTAATTCATTAATTGAACATAATTAAAATCGTTCAAAATCAATTTATTATTTCAATTATTATTGAAAAAAATACTTGATTTATGAAATAATACTCTGAAAGAATCAATGAATTTCCGTTAAAACTCATCTGATAACAATATAGTTTATTCAATACGCTTAAAACAAGTTAACTTAATTGTGTTAATACTTCCCTCCTCCAAAGTAAAGACAAAAAAGAAAAAAATAATTCAAAAATATGTTTCCTCTGACAAAAAAAGAGAAATGCAATATCCCCTGGGGAAATATTTAACGGGAAATGCTTTTAAGCATTAACTGCTACTGCACAATTCAACTGCAGAGCCTCAGAAATATTTAACCAGAAATAACATGAGAAATTAAATAATGTTAAAAAGCGTTAAATGAGATAATCGAATCAACTTAATTAGTTTATTATGATGGTAAAAAAACTATTTATAAAAGAATGTTAGATGCAAAGTGACGAACAAAATGATGTTTTTTTAATAGTAAAAAAGATAATACAATGATATTTGAGAAACGATAATACAGAAAGCACTTGATAAATGATATATTAGAATTAAAAATAGTATTTGGAAAATGGTAATAATATAATGAAATGCAATTAAAATATTTAAAGTCACGTTTCTAAAATGGACTAAAATGAAAAAAATGATTGATTTTTTCAGAGTAAAGGTGGTCAAAAACCGTAGGGCTCATCACTTTTGGAAGACGAGGAGGAATGTTTTAGTGGCGATTAAATGGTATTATGACAGTGAGGTCTACGTTTCTGGGTCAGGTCAGATAAGACTAAGTTCATTTTGAATAGTTTAGTCTATTTAAAAAATGCGGTTTTGAATTTTGGTGTTTTATTTTATTGACTTCTATATTTTGGTTTTTCGGCCTCTTAGCTTTTTTATGTCAGGAAGTGTTCAAAAATATTGCTTGCACTATTTAGAAAACAATTTTAACTATATTTACATCAGACAAAGATATACGGTTAAAATGTGAGCTATATAGCTAGTCATAAGGGGGACGAATTCTTTATTGCAAGATTCCACTTTAGCAGATATGAAAGTTAAATAATATAAACGTGTTGAAATAACATTTGACTAATGATCGAAAATTTTTTTAAAATAGATCGATACTTGTCAACTTTAAATGCTATCTTAAAATGATCCAAACGTAAATCTTATCTTAGTGAGTAAAATAGACAATCCCATCAATTTCATCTCATTTAGGAGCCAGTCATGAGAGCTAAAACTGTAAAAAATGATTTGGTGCTTGTAAGTTTAAGATAGGAGCATAATACCAGATAATAAGAAAAATATTCGTTAAAAAGCATTTTTTCTCGAATAAGTATTTAACATGAACTTATAATGATGAGCTAAAAATAGAATTATTATGCTTTAAGAAATGTGCCTGTAGAAATAATTTTTGCTGTGACTTTACAAATTTGCTTATTTTTAAGTAATAAAGACTTGTTTTAAAATAATTTCTTGTATAGTTTTTTCTAGCATAATCTGTTTAAATCGCATTATGTAATGGAAATCTTAAGAATAAGTCTACATTGTCTGAAACAATTAGCTATAAATTATTCAACTAATTGCTAAAGTAGTGTATACTTGACAGAAATTCAGTGCCATTTGAAAGAATATAATGTGAAACTGCATTAGACGACACAATGAACAATTTGGAAAATTTTTAAATAAACTCCTACAGCAAAATTAATTCTGTACATTCAGTAATTACGTATTAAGTATCCTGAAAAGTGAATTAAAAAAAATGCATTAACTCACCTGACTCTTAAAATTCATAAATTTAAAACGTAGATTTTTGAAAAGTCTGCTTATTAGCATTTTTTATCAGTACGTTGAAAAAACTAAATGTTTGTCTCACAAAAATGAAATGTTTTAGAGTTTAGTATTGTTTCACTTTGAACTAGTTTTATTAGAATTTAGTATATATACACCGAATAGTCATTACATTATGACACCCTGCTAATAACATATAGGACCACCTTTAGCCCTCAAAACTGCTAGCACCCGCCGTGGCATTGATTCCACAGGGTGCTGATAGGTAGTCTGAGGTATCTGGTACAAAGCGCTTACCAACTGGTCCTGCAATTCCCTCACATTGCGAGGAGGTAGCGTGGCAGCACGAATTTGGTTTTCCAAGTAGGACCACAAATGCTCTATTGGATTAAGGTCAGGTGAATTTGGGGACCAAGACATGACTTGAAAGTCACTGGAATGTTCCTCGAACCAATCCATGACGATTCGACCCTTATGACATGGTGCATTATCCTGTTGGTAAACACCATCCCCCGCAGGAAAAACTGTTGCCATGA
>NC_092207.1:25381581-25447494 GCF_043381705.1 Parasteatoda tepidariorum | reverse complement strand
CTTGAAGTAATGCGATGATTTTAAACTATATATATATATATATATATATAATCTTGCTAATTATCTACTATCTGGAAAATCTTAATATTTTCCCGTTTGAATGACGTTCGATTAAGTTAAGGATATTCTTGCAGCCTATATTCCCTATCAAAATCCCTAGATAAGTAGCAGGGCCATCCAAAATGCATGGCTTTTTCATGTTTTCATGACTAGATAAATCTGTTCCAAATCACAATTTTAATGCAAAACGAAACCATCAATGCAATATATGGAAAAATCCTACGTAAGCTCTTAAATAAACTTGTATATATAAATAAATATATATATTAATGCATTTCTATTCAAAAGCTTTGTGATATTATTCTATTCAAACATTAAGTATATTTGATCTCTCATAACAGTGCTCTCAATAAAAATAAAAAAANAATACTCTCAAAAAAAAAAAAAAAATATCGTATATGAGTAATCGGATCAGTTATATTAGATATACGTCGATGTTAATCTCTAACCATTTAAAAGTTTATCTTCGAACTAAACATCAGCTTTAATTGCAATGTTGTTAATGGAACTAGCACAGATATTCCGTCCAATGACTGGCAGTTGTTAAGAGCCCTTGATCCCCTTTTCTGAGCTGACGCAGCTGATCTTGACTGTTTTGCCAAGTGAACCAGGATTATCTTAGATTTAGCTGTCTGATGAAATGTCTTGTTTTTGAACCGTTTGGGGAAGATGCTTTTAAGAACGGGAAACGAAAATTGAACTTAGCATGTTTCGTGAAGAGCTTATAGTCACAGTGATTAATTTTATTTTACTTCTAGTCAAATCAGAATCATGCAGTTTTTTTTACTACATATTTAACAAATTTGGAATATATAATTTTATATTTAATTTCATTTTACTTCTAGTCAAATCAAAATCATGTAGTATTTTACTACATATTTAACAAGTTTAGAATACCTAATTTTATATTTAATTTTATTTTACTTCTAATCAAATCAAAATCATGCAGTTTTTTCCTACGTATTTAACAAGCTTAGAATATATAATTTTATATTTAATTATATTTTACTTCTAGTCAAATCAAAATCAGGTTAATTTTTTACTACATATTTAACAAGTTTAGAATACATAATTTTATATTTAATTTTATTTTACTTTTAGCTGAATCAAAATCATGTAGTTTTTTGCTATATATTTAACAAATTTAGAACATATAATTATATATTTAATTTTATTCTACTTCTAGTCAAATCAAAATCATGTATTTTTTTACTACATATTTAACAAATTTAGTATATATAGATGAAAAAGAGAGGAATGGAGAGATTAATAGTATAAAGTTAGAAATAGAAAAGAAGAACTGGTTGTGTAAATTTTATTTTATATTTTAGATATGATGTTAACAATATTATTAGTAAAAATATATTTTGATTCATTAAATCAAAAATATATTTTTCTCTAGCAATTTTAAAATGTTAAAACATATTTTTAGCCCGAAATAAAGAAACATTTATTTTTTCCAATGCCCACCCATATATTGACATTTGTCATTTGGGTATCAAAAGGGCTGATGAGTACAGAGAGTACAGAGAAAAGAAAGGAAGTGCATCCATGTCTAAGACTGCGATTTGAACTTTGGACCATTCTAACTTCAGGTCAGATACCTGATACATAGGGTTGGCAAAATTTTATTGTAACTGCAAACTACAGGTAATTAGACAAGCATTAGACAGGTAATTAGAAACGGCGTCAAGATTTAAGATTTTAAAGATAAATCAAGAGACGTATTTGTGGCAAGAAACAGTGATTTTAAAACAGCATCAATCGTTTTATTTTAGAATAACGGTGAAGAACTATATAAAAACCGTTTATGAACACTGCAACCATAAAAATAGATTACAAAGCAATAAATGTGTAAAAGGATGTATCTTTTGAAAATAAATCAATAAATAAGTACCTGGGATACGAAAGTATTAGTAATGCCGCAAAGGGAACAAAAGGCTCTTTCTATCACAGTTAAAGGTGTTAGTATATTAGTTTTTGTTGCATGACGTTTCAGTTTGCTTCGTGAAAAAAGAGCTTACCTAATAACTAAAACAGAGAAGTTACAAATATTTCCCCTTACTGACAAACGTATTTTTGTTAAATAGTGTGATGATTTTGAAATTATGTGCTTCTGCTTAAATTATTAGGCAATTTTTAATGATTGAGTAAAGCACTTTCGCCGGAAAGGCGATGGAGGTCTAAACTTTACAATTACGAGTCTTATCTCATGATGCTAATGCAATAAGCATTGAGCTTCGGCTGTCTTTACTTTTTAGATTAGGTGGTGCCCATTAACCCATGAATCTGAATCAGAAGTAGCTCTATCTCCCACAGGAGAAGAGAGTCTTCTTGACCTATTTTCATTGGTTCCTGGTCAAATTGTATTTCTGTTTGAATGTTACCATCAAATTGTTTGTACTGTGTATTGTATTTTATTATGAAACTATAGGAAAACGTATATGCATACTTAAATTAAGGGATTTTAAATTGTTAGAAGTGAATACAAGTCTTTCTAAAAAAAATATCATTTTAAGATTAATTAAAAATAGGTTTTGTTTTTGATGATCTTCGATCATAACGATAACGATCTTCGTAACATAAGCCTAAATAGCTATTTGGAATAATATTTTAGACTTATGCTTATCATTTTAAGCTAAGAACAATTACTGCTGTAAATTTTGAGAAGACGATTCCTATTTCAAAGAATTGTATATATTTCTGGATTCATAGTTTTGTNCATAAAAATAGATCACAAAGCAATAAATGTGTAAAAGGATGAATCTTTTGAAAATAAATCAATAAATAAGTACCTGGGGTACGAAAGTATTAGTAATGTCGCAAAGGGAACAAAAGGCTCTTTCTATCACAGTTAATGGTGTTAGTATATTAGTTTTTGTTGCATGACGTTTCAGTTTGCTTCGTGAAAAAAGAGCTTACCTAATAACTAAAACAGAGAAGTTACAAATATTTCCCCTTACTGACAAACGTATTTTTGTTAAATAGTGTGATGATTTTGAAATTATGTGCTTCTGCTTAAATTATTAGGCAATTTTTAATGATTGAGTAAAGCACTTTCGCCGGAAAGGCGATGGAGGTCTAAACTTTACAATTACGAGTCTTATCTCATGATGCTAATGCAATAAGCATTGAGCTTCGGCTGTCTTTACTTTTTAGATTAGGTGGTGCCCATTAACCCATGAATCTGAATCAGAAGTAGCTCTATCTCCCACAGGAGAAGAGAGTCTTCTTGACCTATTTTCATTGGTTCCTGGTCAAATTGTATTTCTGTTTGAATGTTACCATCAAATTGTTTGTACTGTGTATTGTATTTTATTATGAAACTATAGGAAAACGTATATGCATACTTAAATTAAGGGATTTTAAATTGTTAGAAGTGAATACAAGTCTTTCTAAAAAAAATATCATTTTAAGATTAATTAAAAATAGGTTTTGTTTTTGATGATCTTCGATCATAACGATAACGATCTTCGTAACATAAGCCTAAATAGCTATTTGGAATAATATTTTAGACTTATGCTTATCATTTTAAGCTAAGAACAATTACTGCTGTAAATTTTGAGAAGACGATTGCTATTTCAAAGAATTGTATATATTTCTGGATTCATAGTTTTGTTCCAAATTTATAAAATAGATTTTGTTTCTGATGAATGAGTATTAGGTAAAATTTGGAACGATCTTCGTAACGTAAGCCTAAATAGCTATTTGGAATAATTTTTTTGACTTATGTTTATAATTTTAAGCTAAGAACAATTACTGCTGTAAATTTTGAGAAGACGATTCCTATTACAAGGGATTATATGTATTTCTGGATTCATAGTTTTGCTCCAAATTTATTTCGCAAAAATTTTGGAATTTATAAGTACTACTTATTTCAGCAACGCATACAAATTTAAGCATGATGCATAAACGTGTTTTAGAAACAAATTGTTAAATTTTAAAGTAAAAAAAGAAACAAAACGGGTTGATGTGATGGCATAATAAACTTTAATGAATAATTTTCACCCAAAGAAATCTTCACGCTATCGCTTAAATGTGTGATAAATGAATATTTTAAGAAGTGATAATGCTTTACATTAATTTTACACAAATAAAAATGCACAGTAAATTAGCATATGCTTTCAGGAAAGTAAACAAAATTGCGTCAGAAAATATTCCTAAGAGCTTTAATTCTTTTATTTCCCGGTGGGCATTAGTCTGAAAGCACTTTTCGTTCCTGAAACATCTATCACACACTATTATTGCCTAATACGGTATTTTAATATTCTCACAAAAAGATAGCATTGGAAGAGCCATTAAAGGATTATTTGTGTACTTTATTTCAATTAATTTCGATTTGGGGTCTAACATTGTGGTTACAGAATTCCCTTACATTTAGTGGAGCTTTATTTCCTTTCAAATAGTGTCACAATAATGTATAATTTACGCGCAAATATTTCTTGCATTCAAATTCATTCACATAATTAATGATATTTTTATGTTTCCGTTTTTCGAAAAATATAATGTATCTATTTGATGGTTATAATATTTAATTCACTAAGAAAAAGAAAGGTATGATCAAACTTATTAGATATTGGAAAAACTTACCTCTATTAAAAGTTAGATCCATGGGAACACCAAAAAGCTCTGCAATTTTCGCCAAAGTGGTAGTGATTTTAATAAAATTAATTATAAAATAATATGATTTTGATAAAATTCGTATAAATCAAAATAATATATACACTACCCTACAATAATTGAAAATACTCTTACAGTCTTTGATATTTTTGTTGCATTTCTCAAGAAATACTCAAAGGACTATTTTGTAAGTTTCGTTCATGCGATTTTTTCATACGTTAAAAGATTTCAGAGGTTTAAGAGGCCGTGAATAAACTACGTAACATAAAATAATTAGAAAAATAACATAACATAAAATAATTAGAATAATAATAAACATTTGAAAGAAAAACACAAAATTTCTCATCCGGACGCATTCTTTCACAACAGCAAAAGAGAAATTTTAAAATAAAGAATAATTACCCTAAGATAAAAATTATTCTTTATAATAAGTAATTGTAAATGAGTTTGAGATGAAAGAAGAAAAAAAGCCAGAAAACAAACTTACTGATCTGAAGTAAAATATAATGAATGTGCTTTTAGCTTTATTGTATAATATATATATATATATATATATATATANCTGCATTAGTTACATATCAAGTTCTAATCAATTAGTATATATATATATATTTATATATAATATTTATAACAATTATATATATATATAATAATGTCTCTTGGAATATTTACGCTTGAGAATTGAGAAGATAATAAAAATATTCGAGCACATTAGTCAAATTTGTCATTGTCTAGAAATTGTCATCGATCGATAAATAAGAATTCCTATCTGCTTTATAGACAAATAGACAAATAAATAGGAATAGTTTCTCTGAATATTGAAGATCGATTTCAACGATAAACTGAAAAGAAGTAAAAGTTTCGATTTCATGCCTTAATAAATTAACGCGTCATGAGCTATTGTTGTTATGAGGATATCTTCTAGATTTTCAATGGATATGTCTTTTTAATTTGAATTTCTAAATTCTATGACAATTGACTTAACTTACTTTAATTATCTTAATTCAGTTACGGTCTATAAATGCACATAAATGAGTAAATATAATGGGTAAAGACAGTAAAACTACATAAAAGATTGAAAATAATTATATCAAATTGTAAAATGGGCAAAAAAATATTTGCAAATAAATATTAAAATGCTTGCTTTGTATCAATGATCCCTATTCATGCAATTATATAATATCTTCCTCTATGACTTCTTTTTCTAACACAATATTGGAGTAAATTAATTCCATGTTTATTTTACGCATTTTTAATCAATCCTTTTGACTAAGCCCAATTATTCAGCTGATACCTTCATACTAAATCTTTGCACACAGAAATTCTAAATCTATTAGGCTAATACTAGATTTAATTGCAATAATTTAATTTAATTATAATTTATGCAATTATAAGTAATTTATTAATTAATTTAATGATTTTATTTATGATTTCTTTTCTAATCTTAATAATAATTTAATTAAAATTTGATTTTAATGATTTAAAACTAAGTTTAATCATTGTTCCCTCAAGAGTTCGCAAATTACAACTGCCTATTTCGAAACACACCAGAGTCATTTCCCAGTCTTCTATTAATTAGTAATCCCAACATTATTTGCGATTGCTTTAGTCAATGGGATTTCAAGCACGTTTATTTCGTAATTAATTACCATTGCATTCATATATGCTTATATGTGAAAGATCCATAGTAGTAATTTGCTTAATTGTACTTGCCTACAGGCAGAGATCTTTGTGATATTACAGAATACCAAAATTTTGTAGAATACAGGTTTGTCATTTGCTGTCTCTTATACCAGATTTTCACATACCCAACTTTAAAAAATAATTTTTATGCCCTCAACTTGTTCTTCGCTCTCTAAACTAATACGCGCATTGTAATTAAAACATTAACCCTAATCTAATTTTCAATTATTGTATGCATAATGATATATACACTGGGAAAAAGGTATGGTCAAAACTACAAGAAAATGTGGTAAAATTTACCGTGTTTCTGTCTCTATGGAAACACTAAAAATCGCGGTATCAAACTCAAATATACTAATTAATGAGTACAAACAATATTTTAAGTTACGAAATCTGAAACAAAAACGTACTTTCTTTGAATCAACATACCTTTTTTAAATGGATTCAAATTTCTGACACCCAAAACATAGGGTGTAGCCGCAATTTGGGAAATATGGTCCCAATAATTTGGTCAGGTGAGCGCTCCAAAGATTGGCCCCCTTTACGTTAATTTTACTTTTTACGTATTTTTCCATATCTCGAGATCACAATTATAAAAATTGCACACAGTTATAAAATTTTATTTATCAAATGATAATTTTATGAAAAAATAATTTTCAGTAAATATTTAACATTTTGTATAATTTTTTTAACGTTAATCGAAAATATTTTGAATTGCAAGGTATACAATTTTTTACCTAATTTTAAAGTATGCCATTTTCGATGGCGAAGTACGAAATATGAGCAAAATCGATTGAATAGTTTCTAAAAAATCAAATTTCAAACATAAGAATCCTTTAAAATACATTCTGCACTAATTAATTAGCATATTTGAGGTCAACCTCTTGAACCATTAAGAATGAGTCCTAGAACGTGAAGATCCGATAATTAAATCAAAAGTTATTAAAGGTGGTCTGTTTTTTATTTTGCGCACTGTACACTTCTTGCAGTTTCAGACTGTTGAGGTATTCGGCTAATTTGTAGCAATATTTAGCCTAATTTTTCGACGGCGTTTTAATAACGAGTTGTCAACAAGAAAGAAAAAATACAGCACTTGGCGTTATGATAACGTAATGAATTGATATTGTCCCTTTGGATACAACTGTTTCCTAATTAGTAGCAAAAAGTTGTTTTGCAAGCAACTTCTTGGAGATTATATTTTTATTATTTATTTAAAGAGGTGATTGATTATATCAAAAGCAAGGTAAATTTTTCTTTAAAATTAGAGATTTTTTTGTAGCATATTATATGTTTCTGACATCTGACACCAACGCATGTCCCTACTTCGAAGTCAACACGTCTGCTGCTTAGAGAAAATGAAAATCAATGAAGGAGCATTGACTTGAACAGCCTGAACCAACAAAAATTTACAGGGTTTCAAGTGGAAAATTCTTGATTATTTTCTGTCCTGATTTAATCCTCTGGGATTCCATTTCTTTGGCACCTTAAAAGATATTTCCATGATAAATTTTTTATTCAATGAAAAATGCTACATTTCGACCATCACGAGAACTTCTCCAAACATCAGATTTTAGTGCTGGCTGTTTCTGCGGTTATGAAGACGGGACACTTCAAGTAAAAGTGCGGTTGTTAATCGTTTCGTATAAGATAAAAGAATCATGATACTCCCGTTATAAATGTTCTTCCATAATAGCAGGCATGCATTTGGTAGGAGTGCTCGTGATGGGTAGACAATATACGTATCCAGTTATACAATTTGTTGGAAGTTTCTTTTTAAAAGATCATACAACTAATTTTTTATTTTCAATAAATTAGGAGGGTGCCAGTGAACAAGAATTAAGTATTGTTCTAATCGTTATTTTCTTAGCTAGTTATAAGGCTGTGGTATTGCTTATCACAAGCGTCATATTTATTTATTTATTTCACTTTAAAGGTTAAGTTTGCAATTTACTACAAATTACTTAAATGCTACTTTAGTTTCATAATTGGTTCAATTTCTTATGGAATGGGAATTAATTAACTATTACCTTATTTATGCAAGTTGATTTATTTATTTCGAGTTTAACCACTTTTTTCGCAAATATTTATCGAAATCATGTTTTATAATTTCATAATTTATTTGAATAATTGGCAATATTATTACTTTACTTATTTAAATTATCAGATTAATTTCGATCATTTCACGCATATCTTAAACTTTTAATTTTTGTATATTTTTCTGCCAACAATTACAAGTTAATTACCTTTTCAAAAGCGGCCTCTTTGGTCTGGCAATCCGGGCTCTATTTCTAGAGCCTTCGATAATATTGGATCCCCCTTGCAGTCTGATTTCTCCTTTAAGTTATACTAAATTGGCATGCATTCGCGTTTTAGGGATAACTAATTATGCACATTTATATCAACTGAATTTCTTTGACAGCCAAGCAATTACCTTTCCTACTATTTCGTTATCGGATATGTCAAGTCTTAAAAAAATGCGCATAAACTTTTACAAAATTTTCTCTTCTTTGATATTTTTTTAGTAATAGTAAAACTCAATATGAGGTCAGATGTATTTGTATTGCATAAAACTGGAGAGTAAATTTTACATACATTTTCCCATCTACTCTATTATTAACAGATTAGATAGATTGACTTAATAAAAAGATAGATTTTCTTTTAGCATTGGAATAGAGATAAAATTATCAACTAAATTAATCGTATTAAATTACATAACAAAAAAAGGTAATATGTTAACAATTAATACTTTCCAGTAAATTGGTGGAAATTTTATTTGAGTATAGGTTAGAATCGGATTATATAAAGGTCACGGGTGAATCCGGAGTCGGAACTGGATTCGGATATTTCAACTACGTCACAATTAATAAAGCTGAAAATGTTTCTATTGCTATATTTATTGCCCTTGCCCATTGCCCTGATGCTGTTCCTTAGAGGTTTCATGAAAACTACAATCGAGTGATTTTTTCCGGTAGTTAGGCTTTTTAATGGATCATGAAAAACCTATTACCACAGAACAGTAGTAGTACCTGTATTAGTATATTTCGTAACTATTAAAAACAGCAACAATTACCATAATACAGCTTGTACCCATTACCAAAATTCCTAAAAACCTATTTACCAAAGCATTAATGGCGTCAATAATATAAAGAGATTTGTTTATTGTTCCCCTTAATTAATAAGAAAGTTTCCTCCATTGATTCTGTTTTTAAAACATAACTTATTTTTCTTCATCTCAATTACAAAATAATTAAAGTTTTAAAATGATTTGGCTCTATAGAGACATATATTATAAACACAACTTATAAGGAAAATAAACGCATGGTTTCAGGTAACTTCAGTGACGTACCAACTCAGTGACGTAGCGCAGATGCATATGCTTTTCCCGCTAATAACTATGCTGGTAAAAAATAATGAAATACTAAAGATTGTGCAGCAAAATCGTAAACAAAATAATCAACAGTTTTATTTCTTAACGATGATATTGATCAAATACGGAAAAACTCACCTCTCAAACATCTCTCTTGAACAGATTAACTAAATTTCAAATGATTTTTTGTTGTCTTCTTGTAATTGTAATCCTAATTTCATAACCATAGCACTAACGGTTCTGAAGTTTTAAGATATTATAAATAGCGTTTGAAACAAAGACAGACAAAAATACTAAATAAACACAGAAGAAAAGTTGAAAACAAACTCAAACACTAACTGGAAAAATTGAATTAGTGACCAACACAGTAGATATTACCTGTTGTTACAAGTAGTATCTACTATATACTTATTACTTATACGCATACTTATTCTAAAATCCTTCCACTAGATGGCGCAAATAATTGCACTAGTCTAAGGTATTAAACTCTTACTTAGTTGTTAAATCAGGAATATTTGTTCATATAGGATAAACGCATGTCCATTTCTATCCTTTGTATTGCACATTGTATTTCCTGTA
Organism: Parasteatoda tepidariorum; assembly: GCF_043381705.1. Lineage (NCBI taxonomy): Eukaryota > Metazoa > Arthropoda > Arachnida > Araneae > Theridiidae > Parasteatoda > Parasteatoda tepidariorum. The sequence goes on along the minus strand of NC_092207.1, from coordinate 25,437,185 downwards.
AAACTAATTAATGCATTTTTGCTTAAGTTACATTAAATTCTTTAAATATGATATACGTAATAATATTTTTTCATTATTTCAAAATGAATTCATAAAAGTAATTTAAATTGAAAAGGAAGTTGTTTTTATATGGGGTATTAAAAGTTTATCAAAGAAGAGGGCAAAATAATAGAAGAAAAAACTGCCAAACCAATAAGCTCATGTTTCCACACTACATAAGGGATAAAAATGCAGGATTCGATGGTTTTTCTATCTTTATTTTAGTATTTTACAATTTTGAATTCAGAGAAGAAATAAGAAATATTTGTTTTTGCTCAGCAAAAACTTTCAGGAGGTACGGAGTTTATAAGACATAAAAAATGCATTTTCATGAAAAGCTATGCATTTTAAATATTATTTCAATATACTTTCTAAAATTTTAAAGGGGATATAAAATAGTGGAATTTATTTTGTGCAAATATAATGAATAATAATTTGTTCAATATGTAAAAAATATTCCAACATTTTATTCATTCTGGGATCAACGCTCGTAGGTAATTCCTTTTCAAATAATCCTAAAAATGTTTGCTGGACTCTAACTCTATAGTAATATTTTTCTTATTTAGTTTCATATCATAGATATTATTTTTTAAAATGAAATGAGTATAACTGTTCTAATAAATATGTACATATTTAGCTTAATTGAGCAGATAAAGAATTTATTTTATGTATCTAAAATTATCCAAAATCATTACCCAAATTTATTGTTTTACCTCGTATTTAAGAGGGAATACAATTCCGTTATGATTGTCTAAAAAACAGCACTTTAGGTGATTTTATTCATCCTATAACAAAAATATTTACTTATTTGTAAAAAATTCTACATGTTTTTAAAATAGCTAATAAATGTAAATAATCTTAATATATCCGTTAACGGTGGAGTTTTCAGTGGTTATTAAATTTACTTAAAATGTAACGGCATACCTGCCAACTTTCACTCTTCCCGAGAATGGATTTTCAGAGTGGTTCTGCAGTACGTTTTTCTTGAAATGGTTGGAAAGTAACAGAAATGGAAGGTAGTTAACCCCTTATTTCCGAAGCGTCACGAAAAAACATCTACATGCAAACTCCGGATAGGTGTTGTTTCGTGACTCTCCAGGTATATAAGGTGGGGAAGGTAGCTTCGCGGTTGTTGGGGTTCATTGGGGAAGGGGAGAAAATAGGATTGTCAGTTAACATCAATTAGTTTCCTCCTCTTGCATTGTTGAAAAGTCTTCTCCTAAGGTTGCTATTCTTAACTTTAAAAATTGCAGGCATGGCTCTTAGAGAAAGCGCCAAACACCAAATGTTATCTTCTAATGCAAACTTCACGGANTTGGTGAGCGCTTGGTACCAGATACCTCAGACTACCTATCAGCACCTTGTGGAATCAATGCCACTGCTGGTGCTAGCAGTTTTGAGGGCTAAAGGTGGTCCTACATGTTATTAGCAGGGTGGTCATAATGTAATGGCTCTTTGGTGTATACATATTTAACTTAATTGAGCAGATAAAGAATTTATTTTGTGTATCTAATATTATCCAAAATCATTATCCAAATTTATTGTTTTACCTCGTATTTAAGAGGGAATACAATTTCGTCATGATTGTCTAGAAAAAACGACACTTTAGGTGATTTTATTCATCCCATAACAAAAATATTTACTTATTTGTACAATATTCTACATGTTTTTAATATAGCTAATAAATGTAATTTTGTGAAACATAATGCATACTTGATTTTTGAATGTGTGTGATTTTTTAATGTAAATAATCTTTGTTAATATATCCGTTAACGGTGGATTCGTTGAAGTTTTCAGTGTTTATTAAATTTACCTAAAATGTAACTGCGTTGCAGTTAAGTATCTGTAATATATCGTGTCATTAGAGGGCTCACGATTGACAATATTATCACATTTTCATAAAGAAACGTATTAATTCAACAGTGCTTTACAACTTAACTTTTTCGCATTTTTGATACTATTTCTTTTATAGAAATCAGGTGGTTTTTCCTACGTAGAAAGTTGATTTAATTTACGAAACTAATATTTTGGTTACATCATCTTTAAGCATAACCAGAATTAGTTAAATAATAAAGTTTATTTCAACTAGAAGGAGAAGGGTAAGTAAGGTTGGCTGGTGCGCAATGACTTAATTGCTCCTTATGGACTTCGTGTCTGAAAACTGGTAATTATTCGCCCGCTTTCATTTATTTATTGCTACTTGGTTAATAACATAATATTATAACTACATTTTTTTATCTACATATTTTCCGCATTTTAAAGATGCAAACTTTTGTTGTATTCTAAGCAACACGGATTATTTAAATCTCTTAGTTGAAAGCCGATCTGGAAATTTATCTTGGTAGAGTTTTAATAGTATGAGAACCACTGGCGAGCAGAAGCAACCTAAGATAATTAATTAAAAACAAATATTTTTAAGATTAAACAGGTGCATTTTTCATCGAAAAATTATGATGTATGTAATTCAAACTTCTTGTTGAATGAAAATCAATCATTGTTACTAACGTCTTATTTATTTCTAAGAATCTTCCTAATATAAGAAAACTAGACAAAATTGATTATTCCTGCCAGTTTATTATGAATAATAATATTTATGCGAAATATATGAGTTAATGAAAGGTATATAATAACATCTACAACTCGCATTCAATTAATTTGCACACTTATTTTATTACATGTTTTTCTTTAAACCACAGTACGTTTTTTTTTCTTTTTAAACTTTGATTGAAAATAAATTATTTGCAACACATTTGCCTGTACTTTGAAATGGTTGGAAAGTAACAAAATTGGAAGGTAGTTAATGTACATGCGGTTATGGTAAAAAACAGAATTCTGAATTTGCTGGTTTGCAAAGAAATACGTTAGACTCCCCATCAATGCAGTTAATCTAAACTCCAAAAACTTTAAAAAAAGAAACCATAATTATGAAATTCATAACTACTCAGATTTTGCAACTTTAGACGTAAGAAAATAATCAAGATAATTTTAAGTGGTATTTTATAAAGTTATTGCCCAATTCTTAGCATTAACGTTCAACTCCTTAATGTCACAAAATGATGAAAATAGGTATTGTGAGCAAACATTTTTATGATTATATTCTTTTCTAATACGAAGTGATTCCATTTTTGATGGCCATGCTTCCCTTATTATTAACCAATCAAAGCGAACTCATTAACGCCTGAGAAGTAAACTTTTCCTTCGATGTTCCGTACATCTCATCTCCTCAAATTAGATTCTACCAACACTTGGCCATTGAATCGTGGAAATGAAAAAGGCACCCTTGAAAAACAGAGCTATCACTTCACTAGAGAAACGGACCTTTTCTGCCCTAGTGTTGCCAATAGCAACCAAGAAACATTTCCGTTTCGTTGATTGGTGATTATTTCCCTCACAGCTTCGGCCGGTTGGTTTTTTTCTTCATGGTTCATATTAGCTTCGTCGGCTCAGCAGTCCGTCCATTTTCCCACTCAATGAATCGCCTCATCCTTTTCCTAAACATCCCCAGTTTTAATGGGGGGGTGGGCAGGACAGAGAAGGAAATTGTCATCGGAAAGGATATTTCCGGATGAAACGTGGGTGGATGAGGACATACGATGCCAGTAAATTGCATTGCTGGTGGAACAAAATTGTGATTTGCTACAAAGTGTAGAGGTTAATGTTTTACATCGGTTAAATTTTGAGGAAGTGGTAAATTTAGCTAAAAGCTATTCGAAGACGTCTTGGTTCTAAAGGAAAAAAAAAACTGGCTGCTAACTTTGGGATAGGCAAGAAGGGATACCAGCGTAATAGATTTTCAATGATGTTTTAAAGCTGCTTTTCGTGCTGTTAAATATTTTTTAATGTCATTTATGCATAATGTCCATTATGCATTGGAAAAAAGTTGGATTTTGTATAAACTTCAAACTCTTCATAAAAAGTTATTTAGCATATTTGTGTCATTTTAATGCGACAAAAATTTGTTCCAAAAACAAATCTTTTCAGTAAGAGGCGATAAAAAACTTTAGATTGATTTAAAAATCGATGTATTTTAAATATACCTTATGCGTAAAAATGCATACATATTAAAAGGTTTTGTGGATGTATGTAAATAGTTTTACATCTTTTAGAAATGGTGCAAACAGCCTGAAAAGGTGCGAATAGCTCTGTTCATATCTAGTCTCAGCATCTGTTCCTCTATAGGATTGTATCATTAAAGTCTGAGATAAGAAGGCCATGGCCAATACAGGCCATGTTGGGAATGTGATCAGACGAAATCGTTGATGTTTGATCAGACACCTTTATCTCTTCCAACTTTTATACCTTTCTAAAGGGGGAATGTTCAGTTACAAAAGATTTAACACGAATATTACCAGCATAATGACGTATCGTTAGTCGGATGTAATTCGTGATCCCAGAATGTAAAGAGGGAAGAGAAATACACTATCTACCAATAAGTATTTGGACATGTGTGATTGAAAAGAAAAACAAACTTAATTCATAATCAATAGTTGGTTGAACCTCAACGAGAGGCAATTACAGCGTGAACCNACAACTGGCTGTTGACACCACTCATTATTAACTGTTAACTCTGCAAAAAATAGCCAATAGAAAAATACGCAATCGTAAATTTTCATGGCTAGCTTTGTTTTTAGATTAAATTTTTTGAAATTTTCGTTTGTTGCAAGATATTTCGCATAAGAACGCGTACCCCCTTTAAACTGTTCCCGTATCCCTGGGGGTACGCGTACCACACTTTGGGAAACACTGCTCTATAGGATTGTATCATTAAAGTCTGAGATAGGAAGGCCATGGCCAATACAGGCCATGTTGGTAACGTGATCAGACGAAATCGTTGATGTTTGATCAGACACCTTTATCTCTTCCAACTATTATACCTTTCTAAAGGGGGGATTTTCAGTTACAAAAGATTTAGCAAGAATATTATGAGCATAATGACGTATCGTTTGTCGGATGTAATTCGCAATCCCAGAATGTAAAGAGGGAGGATAAATACACTATCTCCCAATAAGTATTTGAGCACGTGTGATTGAAAAGAAAAACAAATTTTATTCATAACCAATAGTTGGTAGAGCCTCAGCGAGAGGCAATTACAGCGTGACTCCTCCGGGGCGTACTTTCCACAAGTCCTTGTGTGACGGTATTTTCTTCCACTCGGCTTGGTGAAGACATGTAAGTTCCTGCACCGATTTTGAACGGGTAGTACACCCCTTAATTCAGCGATCCAACTCGTCCCAGACGTTCTCGATAGGGTTCAGGTTTGGGCTCTGGGCAGGCCAGTTCATTCGATTAACCCCATTGGTATCATACCAAGCCTTGGTGACTCTGCAAACATGACAGCTTGCTTTGTCGTCCTGGAAGTAACAGGGGTCCACACCGTAAAACTGCCGCAACGTAGGAAGCACATTGTCATCCAAAATAGTGCAGTAGGCATCGGCGTTGAGCTTAGCATGAATGGGAACTAAAGGTCCCAATCCATGCCAGGAGAAACACCATTCTTTTGCATAGGTGCCCAAATACTTATTGGTAGATAGTGTATATGTTCCCACAGACTGCTTTACTGGTCTACTTAAGAAGCGTGAAATTGATTAAATTGTTTTGTGAAATGTATTTCGTACTTTAGATAGTATTACTTTCAGTAATAGAACTCCCCCTGGGAAATTATGTCTTGTCGATGTCATATCAAAAGTCAACTTAAAAGTGAGCATGTTGATATGGAACGTAATAGTATGGCTACTCAAATCTCGTATTACTCTATATGTGATTTTAATTTACTGAAACTATAGTTTTCAATATCTCTAAGTATAGTGAATTTCGTGTATGTAAATGTATGTCAAGACAAATTTGGCTCAAGCAGCGCTTCACCTGTTTAAAGACCTGTAATTTCGAAACCAAACATGAGCGTAATAACATTTGATGAACGATTCGGAGAAAACAATTTTAAAGGAAATCATTAAATCAGATAATTTTGCTATTATTTACTAGCCACACTCAAATAAAACATTTTAAATTAATGATGCTTATGGTTGAAATATAAATACATAGAAATATACAAAGAGTGTTCACTCTAATGTTAAAACATGTAAAAAGATGACACATTTTATTAATTTTCTTTTGAAAGCGTGGTAAAATGGAAACAATTTTCAACGAAATGAATTCAGCTCCTCGCTGTGGTTGAAAACTTTACTAGTTTTAGCCGATGAGTTAATCGTTTATTTTTAACCGGATATCTATTCAAACAAATGTTTAATCATTTGTCTTATTTTATTTCAATAAAATGCTCGGAAGTTTTTCTTTAAAGCTGTCTAGTGTCAACGAAGACAAAGGTACAATTTTTTAAAGTAAATTATGATTTAATTTAAATGTTTTAGTTTTTCTTGCTCTTAAGTTTATTTCTATGTCGAATAAAAATATTTATGGGCATGGCATGAAGAATTTACAATTTTTAAACTAATCGAAGAAAAATACATAAAAGCGGTTTCTCTTATTATTAATACATGAATGCTTTTCGATAAATTATCTCCGTCGATATTTTTCACAATTTATAACAGAATTTGTCATGTAACAGAATAAACTAAACATGCGTAAATTGAAATACAACAGGAACACTTCTTATGAATAATAAGATCTAATATTATATATTTGGAATTAATTAAAAAAATTAATGTTTCAACACCGAGCTAGAAAATAAAAAAATATCAAGCCATAAACAGAAATTCACGCAATTCAATCTTGATTCATTAAATTTTACATAAAATTTCATACCTTTATAGCTAACCTTTATAACTTTATAACAAACTTCGCAAACTAGCGTTTTCAAGAAGAAAAAAAAACTTGCAAAAAATAGCTCACGTTAAACCAAACTTTTGCAAAAAAGAAGTAAATAAATAAATTTATAACTATAAATCATGAAGAAATATTATTAATTCATATTATAAACATGAACGATTAGGTTACAAAAATAATCGTAAATAAATAAATAAAAATAAGATAACTGAGATATTGAGTAAAGTCAATCGAATTGTAGAGTGTCAATAATTTATATCTACTGGTTCAACCACACAGAAATATATGAATAGTCTCCACTCTAATGTTAGAGCATATAAAAAGAGACAGCAGAGGGTCACCGTAGATTGACAACTATTCTAATCTATTGTATCAATTAACCATTTCTTTTAAATATAACTAGAGGATGTAGAAGCCGTATTGTAAGGAAAATCTTTTTGAAAATAGTCGTGATGACGTCAGGGAAATCAGATTAAGTAATCATGACATCAAGTAATTTTTGCCTTTCAATGTTGCCAAGAGGCTCTATGACCCGTTGGGTGAAATGAAACTTAAAGAAAAGCAATACAATGAAGAAACAGTGTATTCGTTTATGATTATAAAATAATGCATGTTATTAAGGACATCAAATATTGTAAGACATCTCAACTTGACGCAAATCATTTTTAAACAAAATTACATTTTTTATCATGCAATATAATGTGATACTCTCATTTCGAAAAGAAGAAGACCACTGATTCACAACCACTGACACACATCCGGTGACCTATGACCTCAGCTCCAGTTGGTTGCTTATAAACAAGATAGCATTTTGATTTTCTGAGTATTGCTGGCTAAGGTCGCCAAAAAAATTTTTATTCGCTAAATAAAGTGTTAATTAAAAGCAACTCTATGGCATATTAAATTTGCCAAGATAAAATTCTTTCTTGTCTATGTTTTTCTAAATACCTACATTTATTATTTGTTTATGTATTTTATAGTAGCTGAGATTATTTTTAATTTGTGTTTCTAAAAGCTTTGTATAATTAGTTTATGTTCAACATGGCTTCGTGCCCGTCTTTGTGATGATTAAGAAATAAACCAAATCTTTCTTTGTATAAGAATATGAAATGCGTTACTTAAGAGAATTCATATTTGACGGGTTACTCGAAATAGACTGAAAAGAACAGTTGCTAACATTAACAAATGCCACACTTCAACAGCAAATCAGGATCCATACCCACGATGAAGTCGTTTGCAGATATCAAACTGTATTGTGTATTTAATAGCATGCAAATATATTTTTTTCCCTTTTATTAAAAAAAAAAATGTGAACAGAATTTTCCGATAGTCATTTTGGGTCATGAAATGACCATGAAATAGTTTGGCTGTAAAATTATAGTTTATTTTGAGGGTATCCCGCACGAAAGTAAACCAGTGAATGTCTACAAACATATCATTTTTAGTTTCTTCTGCCTATAATATTTCAGCGTAATAATAGCGTGACTACACCTTTTAAATCAACATGATAATACAAATTATTCAAATGAATTTGCAGAACTTAGAAGCTGACGCGAGATTTTGATTTTTTGTACAAAAAAAACATTCTTTGTTGCTTAACAGAGGAACAACTTTTCCATCACGCATGGATAATTGCTTAAATATTCACCAAATAAAAATTTCGTGTTAATATTTTCAATAGAAATATTGCGTTTTTATGTGTAAAAATGCTCATTATTTATATCAATTATAAGTGATCGAGCTAGTGTTGTCATTGTATTGCTATTTTAAGTTGAAATTATGAAGAAAAAAATTTACCTCTGAAATACTTTAATTGTACTTTGAAATAAAATCTAAAGCATCTGGATTTGTAAAGTAGAGTAAGTTTGTTGTTATGTAGATTAACTAAAGAAAAAAAAAGGGAATAACAAATTCTACTGCAATTAATAATATACAAATAAATGACCTATAAGCAAAATCTTTGAAGCAATTTTTTTAAAAACATAATTCATTTCTTAAGTAAGTAGTAGTAGTAATCAGGACATGGCTTATACAATGAAATAAGTCAATGAATATAGTTTTTGGACCACCTGATCGTTATTATTTTATCTAATATTTGATTTAGTGATCTGACTTACTTTGCATTGCATTATATACTGTACATCTATCTAAAAGGAACTATTTTTCGACTGGAGAAAAAATTTAAAAAAAAAAATACAGCTGGGGCTTAAAATGAAGTAAGCTGGAATATATTTTTAAAATATTATCTAATAATATATAGAAGTAAAAAATTTTTGCCCATTTTTTATAAAATTTAAAAATTTTTTTAAAATTAGTATTGAGCTGAGGTCATAAGTCAGCGCGGTTGTGTTTCAGTGGTCATCTTCTTATCGAGATGAGAGTATCACATCATATTGCATGATAAAAAATGTAATTTTGTTTATAATTGATTTGTTTTAAGTTGAGATGCATAAAGTGCGTACGTTATTAAAATTGTTGCCCAGGTTGACTCAGTATTTTATCTTTTCAGTGGGTGAATAAAATGAGTACCAAGTGTGCATAGGGACAAGAAACAGGGTATCCCCGTTCGGCTGACCACCCAACTGGAACATAAGCTCTTGCATCTCACTGTCCACAAAAACGTTTGGATGGGCACAGCAGGGGTTGACCCTCCATGAATTGTCGCGCCACTGAGTTTAGTTCAGTTATTAATATCGCAAATTATTTATTAAACGGAACTAAAGGAAAAACACAGCAAAAACTTGTCGAGTTATGGTATTAGAATGCGAGAAGATAAGCATTAAGACCTGTTTTATTGCCTGGAAGAAACAGAAGAATTAGAAAAAAACAAATATTAGAAAAACTTCTAAATTCCATTCAGTAAGACTAAAGGTTTTGATATTTTTAACACTAGAAAGACTGAAGTACCTATATTGCCCAAAAGTACTCAAAACGACTGCATTATGAAAGAATAACTAATGTAAAAGAAAGTTGTTTAAAATTAATTTTTAATAGTTTAATTTATTATTTTCAGTTATATAACAAGTTATTAGAAAATATTAACAATAAAAAAACTATATGTTGTACAAAAAGTCACAAAACTCTAAGGAATTGTGTCATCATTGTTTTTCTAATTGAAATTAAAAAGCAGTCAAAAGGACTTCCTTGGGCAATCTAGTGTTAATCTTGCCTTTTTTTTAAAGTGATTCATGTCATTTTGGCTAAGGTTTTCTTTTTCCTCTCTTAAATATTAATTCACCGTGTATAATAATGTACCGTGTTATTACTTCATTCTGACAAGGATTATAGAACTTTATATGAAAGACGGTGATTGCGGAATAACATAAATATAAGATTAATTTTTAAAAATTAAATTAAAAGAGATATTTTAAACATTTCTTTCAAACCCTAATGAAGATAATTTAATATTTTTTAAAATTATACATATGTTATTAAATAAATATTTTGATCAAGCATTTAATTTATTTGAAGGTCAGATGTTAAAGGATTGGAAATTTGTCAGATTTTAAAGATGTTATTTAATTTCCACAAAATCACAACCATTCCTTGTGGTACTCCCTATAAGAAAACCATCAAATATTTTGCTTTTTTGGTAAACCCAGGACTGTTGAAACAGTCAAAAATGAACTCTTCATTAAAGTTTTAACTAGCTAATAAAAATATTCAAGAAACTCCAATTTAAATTTTAATTTTTCAATTCCAATGTAGTGGATATCAGTTAACTATGGATTGTAAATTGGATTAATAAATGAGCGGAATAGCACTTTAATTAACAAATAATCAAACATAATGTTTCGTATTTTTCCAAATGCTTAAATTTAGTTTTAACATAGTTGAATTAAATACATTTAAATTTAGTTTTAACATCTCTATAACCGATGTGAGAAAATAAAAATAAGTAAAAAAAAACGGGTTAAAAAACAGGCGTTCGTAAGCGATTCTTACAATTCCATGTTATTTGAGAGACAAACTTCAAATTCTAATGGAGATGGTTTTACGTATGCTAAAGGAATTACCTCAATCTTACAACTATTTTAATTAGGTTCATTTTCTTCAGGTATTCACTTTCGAATTTTCTTTCATCGAGTCGGTATACAATTAGATTAAGAAACGGAATGTAAGGCAGTTGATTCTTTTAAAAAAAAGTATTTCACTTTCGTGAAGTTCGACGAATTTTTCGCTTTTAAACGAACATTTCTATCGCACAAAAGAAAGTAGTTTTATGATTGGATACTGAGAAATTCCGCTTGCACAAATTAAGTTCACCGGCTTTTTTTTTCTCTTGAACTTTTCGAAATAAATGAGTTCATTGGAACAATTTGTCCTGAAAATCACCATGGTGATAAATAATTGTTTAAGTAATGTAGGCAACACAGTGAAAACTGCAAGAAAATAAATTAAATGTCTTAATTATTTTGAGCATATTACTAAATGAGTTTTATTTCCTGACTTGCAAAATTTCAATGGGTATATTGAAGGTCAATTTAGTTAAATGTTTCCGAAGTAGGTTTTAATTAATTTCCTTAAATAAACTTTCTAAAAATTAATTGCAAGTGATTAACAAACGCTAATAGATAATTACGATCCCTAAGTTTAGAATTTTGGACATTCTTTCACGATGCTTGTAAGGCATCCATAAAAATAGTTTAGGGCTTCTTAATTATTTTCCTAATTTGAAAAGAGTGTCAGGCCTTTTATTTCTTGAACATCACTCACTTGGCGTATCACTTTCAATTAGTGCGGCAGTTAAATTTTTTTCTCAAAAAATTTTGAAAGTCTTTGCTTTGATTTTAAACCATAGCACAGTGGGTCAGCATCCAAGGTTTCGTTGCCAAAATTAGTATTTCGATAAAATTTGTTTCAAAATTTGGTTTTTTTTATTTAGGGTTTTCATGTGCAGGTAAATTGAATTCATAGTTAAAGTTTTGAAATACACTAAAAATACCAAAAAAAAAACAAAAAAAAAACAAGACGGCTGAAATATGGCGTGCAAAAAAAATATATGTATAGTACGTTTAAATAATTAAATATAGCGTTGAAAATATAATAAATTTCGTAATTTTATATTAAAAATGAAAAGCAAATTTTATTTCCGAAGTAATATTACAAAATAACGCGAATTAACTACAAAATAACGCGAAAACATGAGAAAAAAAACATAATTTTTGTTTTTCGGTATATTTAGCCCACCTTTGCAATATGGGAAAAATGGGGCAGGTTTTTTCGAAAGAAGAAACATCAACGAAGACAACAAAAAAAGTTTAGCTAATTACCTCGTGGAACTTTTTGGAGATAAGTTTCAAAAGTGATTCAAACAATGTAAAATGTCAAATGATAAGATATAAACTATAAGTTTGTCAAGAGTATTAACGAATGCAACAAATTGAAACATTGTACTATAATCTTAGACAGGATAATATTTCGAGCGTCAAAAATCCTAATTCGTCAAAAAAAAGGTGTACTTATTCAGAGATGTTTTTTGGTCCGATTTCGTAATTTAAAACACTGTCAGCATTATTTAATTAGCATGTTTGAGGCTACCATTTTGAATCACTAAGAATGAGTTTTAGAATGTGAAGATACAATCATTAGGGCAAAAGTTATTAAGAGTGGTCCGTTTTTTAATTGGCACACTTTACATTTAGCAAAGTCTTGTTTTTCTAAAACATTATGCTGTAAAATTTCATTAACTTGATCAAATAAAATATTTATTGACTAGAAAACTTTAAAACAACATTGCTCGTGGAAGAAACACGTCTACAAAAATACATTACGAACTGGCTTGCTTTCCAAAAATTTTCACCTAACTAAGTAAACGAAAATAAAATTTAGTAAGTGTTTCTCAACTTCGTTTGATTCTACCCCATCCCCAGGCTAATCTCCCAAAAGGTAAGACCATTATGGATAACTAAATAAATTATATCTAAGGAAGCGTGAACATGGTGAAGAAAACAACCATTTGCGCGAAAGAGCTTTTTCTTATTTCTGTTATGCTTCTGCAAAAGAAAGGAAATATGGTTGCGTAAAATAGATTTCGGAAAGAATAGAAAAGTCGACGAAAAATTGTTCAATTTGTACTTAAAAAATTGTTGGAATTCAAAATAAAAAATAGACTGAAGTTGAAGAAAAAGAATGAAGTTTATATAATAGACAGAATGATTTAGTTAATATCAATTTTGTCCAGGCTTTGAAATTTTTTTTAATCATATTTATTGTATCTATGTGTTATGGCGTGACATGAAATTATGTTTCGATAAAAAAATAAAAAAACATAGAAGCTTTTTTTTTTGTAAATCTATAGCCTATGTACTGTTACACTGAAGAGCCAAAAAGACTGGTACAGGCATGAGTGTGCAAATAAAGGGGTAAGGAGCCAATCAAAGTACAGTTCTGCGATCGGCAACGCGTATATAAGACAACGAGTGTCTAGCACAGTTCTTAGATCGGTTACTGCTGCTACAATGNAAAAGAAAATTATCTTGCAACGTGATGTTCAGAAGATATCCCCACCCCCTCTTGCTCCCACTGGTTTATGGACAGCCCTGCAGGATTCATGGCGTCAATTATCTCCAGCACTACTTCACACATTGATCGAATCCATGCCACGTCGTGTTACGGCATTTCTGCGTGCTCTCGGAGGCCCTACACGATATTAGGCAGGTATACCAGTTTTTTTTTGGCTCTTCAGTGTATATCGTTAAAGTAATTTGCTTCGTAACAGGTTTCAATTCTGTGACAATTTGAAGGATAACTCTCACTTAACTTCTAAGTTTTGAGCCTTCTTAAACTTTATTCCTGGTGCATTAACAACTGATAACATTAAATAAATGCAGTAATTTTGTTTTGTTTTCTGTATTCCAAAGTATTAAGCGTTTTTTAACCATATCGCTCACGTACAAGTCGCGGTTTCTCAGGGGATAGAGCGTTTGTCTATCAACGGGGTGACACAAGTCATGGCTGGTTAGTACAAATTCTGTTTCTAGCTTGCACCGACCACAGTGCTGACGTAAAATACCCTTAATGGTAGACGGATCATGTGTTGGAATCCCGTTGCCGTTGGGCTAACCGTGTGAGACTTTAGCAATTTTCCTCATCATGTAACGCAAATGTTGGTTAGTTTCCTCAGATATAGTCTCATTGCTTAATCTAGGAGTGCCTTTGTCTTCTGGGTTGAGTTTATTATTCAAAGGCTACGGAATTGCACAGTGATATTCGTAAACTCAGAATTGGGTAGGGTGTTCAATGCCGGTTTCAAAATAAAATAAAATATGAGGCAATGTTTTATCACAGAATAAAAATTAAAGCTTGAAATGCTTTGTAATAATAAAAAAAAAAATTTCCAAAATATATACATTTCCTATTATCTTTTAAATAGCCTTAAGAATTTTATGAATCAAAACACACACTTAATGGGACAAATTATAAAATCAATAACTGTCATATGCAGCATATTGGTATAACTCAAGTGCAAGAAATATAAAATCATACAGATAAAGCATAATAACATAGGTAATCAGATGTAAAGTTTAGCTAATAATGTTAAAATACTTGCATCATTGAAATAAGTTACTTTTGTAATATCTTAATTATGATTCAATAACGTTTGCAACAATAAAAATAACTAACAAATATTCCAAGAGAAAAAACTTTAAATTTAAAAAAAATTATTTTGTATACTGTGTAGATTAAGGTTTGTATAATTGAAAAAAATCTGCAACTAATTCACAATTTGCTGGAAGAAAGGATAAAACTCCCCCCCCCAACATAATATTTGTATACTTGCCTTTCTATAAAAAAAATCCTTCTATAAGAACTTTTCTTTAAATTAAAAGTCTTAATCTTGTTTTCGCTCTCGCAGAAATCATTTTTTATTTCTGACAACAGTATATGGTACAGAAGTGTACTTAGTGTGAACAAAGCGTTATGAGTTAGACATTTTATAAACTTATAAAGTTTAATAACTTAAGAAATAACTATGAATTTTTATACTTTCCTCTTGTCCTTAATCACTTGGTTTTTTTAATAATCTAACCTTGACTTTATAATGGTTTCAAAAACATTGACAAAAATGGAAGTGAAAAAAAAAAGAATGGCATAAATAGGGGAACAATTTAATTTAAAACTCAGTTTTTCAACCGATTCTAATTTTATTATGCACTAGGGATTGCTTAGCCAAGTAAAAAAGGAGAGAAAAAGTTCTTTATGCATTTAAAAAACTTTTCTTTCTACAGCAAATGTAACTTACATTTTAACTAACTAGTAGAGAGACAAGAAATGTCTTAGACTGTAACTAATTGAATCCTTAAGCCTTTATTTCGTAAGCGGCATTTTTAATCTTTCTGTTGAACATGTGTAATTCTGTATTTGACAAGTTAATTAAAATGACAGTAAGGTTTAAAATTTATGTAAGGCATATATAATTCGATTATAAGCTTTAGTCATGTATACGTCAGATTTTTTCGACAATAAGTATTTAATTAAATGGTTTCTTAACAAAACAAAATATATTTCTTGATTTGTTTTTGGATTTATCTTAATTATAAATATTATAATGCGGAAGTATTTCATGCATAGCTACACATTGCGTTTTATTAACAATGAAATTTAAATTTAATTTTAATTAATGAGTAATACATGTTTATTTTATGAGTTAATCAACATGCTATGGATTATTGAGGTAGAGGTTTCATTTTTTAAACAAACTCATTGTGGTGTTATTATATTTATGTAAAAAGAAACATATATTTATGCATTTCTATATACTAATAAAAGTATGAGAAAAATTATAAAAACATTTACATTTTCCATGGCAATTTAATTCTGCAATTCATCCGCAAAAGTTTGAGACCCAAAGTGATCAAATTGGTTCATAATTAGTTTAGTAACGTGATTAATATGATTGAAAATATTTTTCAAAATTTTGAAATAAAAATCATTGAAAAGAAGCGTAATAAAAGTAATTTTTCTAACATAAGTCTGATTGCACAATTTTTTGAGTTTTCATAAATGATCGATGTTTGAGTTTGATGCTTCTACTTCAACAAAAGGCCTTCAACCATAACTGTTTTGACGTGAATCTATCACCTTAAGAGTGTTTTTGCAAGCTGTTTCACCAAATAATTATTATTATTAATAATAGTAAAAAACAAAAAAAAAGACAGTGCAAATTCTTTAAATATTTGTTCAAGAAAAATTTTTCTTTAAAAAATTGCAATCCTTTGTTTTAGAAATCCACATGTGATATCAAACCAATATTTGCTAAATATATTCTCGTCAAATTTTTAAGAAACCTCTTACTCACTGTAAGAAACTTTTTTTTCACTAAATGTTCTTTAAACTATATAATATTTCGGACATGGGGATTCAGTTGCGTAAATCGACTCCCTTCCCGAAACAGTGAACGATATAATGTAGTTTAAGTTTCATTATGTAAGGTTTTATTTTATAATCAAAATGTACACATTTTAAATTCATACTTTTTCAATTAAGATCATAAAATTGAAAATTAATTAGAAATTTCAAACACATTTAAACGGAGTTGAGTTTACTCTAAAAACGTGTTTCATCATTTGTTCAACTAGATTAATTCATTTAGACTGAATTATTGAATTACATCGGTTAATTATGCTAAACTTATTATAATGATGTTAAAAATAATAGTATGAAAAAATTTAAAAATGCAACCAAAAACTTTTTTTGAGATTTTAACCATAATACACAGATTCAAATAAGGTTTTGAAAAGGAATTATTTTTCCTATAAAATTCTAATACTATAAAACCATATAAATTTCATCATAGTTTAAAGGTGAGTTGTATTTGTCAATCTGTTGTAATACAATCGTATTTGTCTTGTAGTATCTACTTTTAAGAGTGCAGACTCCAATTAAATATAGATCTTAAGATTTGAAATATAGATCTTAAAGTAAAAAAAATAAAATCCAAAACAGATTACTCTTCTACTATTTGTATTATTGAAATTGAATTTTTCGTCAACTTAATATTTTCTAAGAAAGGTAAACTTCAAAACTGTATATTAATAAGTGAATATATTTGAATATATTTTATAAAACGTTTGGAGTAAATGAAAACAAAGTTTTAAGCTTATTTTATTGCATTTATTTATTTTTGTGTTTTAAAAATAAGTTATTATAAATTGGAAATATGAAATTTCTGACTTAAACTTAAATGTTGTGCACAGATAAAAAAAAATTCATTAATTATTTACTTTAAACATTTAGTAGAAATTTTCAGTAGTTTTAAAAGGGTCTAGAAGTTTACTATCTTGTCGTATACAATCGTATTTGTCTTGTAGTATACTATCTGCTTTTATAATTTGATAAAGTAATTTAAATATTTTATTTTTAATTTTATTGTATTTTTACTTGCATTTTTTAAACTATCATAATAACATTAAACAGCAATAAATGGTTAATTGATAAATAATTAGTATCAATTTTTTTAAAATATATCATAAGGGGAGACAACACATTAATTTTTCCAAACCCCCCCCCCCCAAAAAAAAAAAAAATTGCTCTTTTCGATTGTTTATCTTGCAAGATTTTTGTAACAAATTGTTCGATAGAAAAGATCGACAAAAAGGGCTATACTAGCATTTGAGATGATTAAAAATAATGAGGAAGAAGCATCATATTAACCAGGCCCTGATGAGAAATTACTTTTGAGAAATTAATTTCAATTTTTTTCAAAATGTCACTCAGACCATTTATCCCCACAGTTCTTTAATTATTGTAACAAATACAAACTCATATTTTGATTAGAATGTCGGATTAAAATTATATGAGACTAAAAAAAGAACTGATTTCGAGAAATTAATTTCTATTTTTTCCAAAATGTCACTCAGACCCTTTATCCACCCAGTCCTTTATTTATTATTGAAAGCAATACATATTCGTATTTTGATTAGAATGTTAGATTAAAATTATATGAGACTAAAAAAAGAACTGCTTTTGAGAAATCAATTTCCATTTTTTCCAAAATGTTCCTTAAAACACAGTTCTACGCAGTTCTTTCTTTATTGTAAGCAATACGTATTCGTATTTTTATTAGAATGTTAGATTAAAGTTGTATGAGACTAAAAAAAGAACTGCCTTTGAGAAATTTATTTCAATGTTTTTCAGAATGTATCTTAGAACCATTATCCATACAGTTCTTTCTTTATTGTAAGCAATACGCATTCGTATTTCGGTTAGAATATTAGATTACAATTTTATGAGACTAAAAAAAAGGAACTGATTTCGAGAAATTGATTCCGATTTTCTCCAAAATGTTTCTTATAACCATTATCAGCGTACTTCTTTATTTATTGTAAGCAATACATATTCGTATTATGGTTAATAATGTTAGATTAGGATTGACTAGCAGATCTACTATAATCTCTGTGGATTAAGCAGGTTAGGGCGACAAAAATTAGAATTTCTCTAGACAAATTTATTTCAATTTTTTCAAAAATGCCTCTCAGATCCTTAATCCACACCTTCCTTTAATTATTGTATTTTGTTCTTTATGCATCGTTTTGTTCTTATTCTTGTGTTTTGTTCTTTTACATATGTTCTTTTATATTGTTCTTTATTTATTGTATCTCGCAGTTTGGTTAGAATGTTAGATTAGAATTACGTAAGACCTAGAACGAGAACTGCTCTCGAGAAATTTATTTAAATTTTTCTTTTTTCGAAAATGTCACTAAGACCCTTTATTTCCCCCAGTTCGTTATTCAAGTTAAATACATAAATGTGTAGTTCCCTTTAAAGTTAATAACCTATTACCACATAAATACGTATTTCCTACTTCCTTTGCAACAAGATTTGGAGTAGATTATTAAAATTTTATTCTTGTCGAAAGGAAATACATTATCTCAAGAAACTCCCATTCTACCAATGCAAATTAAATTTCTACTCCTCCAAGGAACTTCTATCATCACTCGAAGTAATGACTAACGATTAATTCTCTCCCCAAATAGAATATTCTCGAAATGTCAGAATATTCGCAGATTTGCAGACAAGCAGAAACACGAAATCATAACTAGAAAAACATGAATTTCGAGTAGTTAATCGATAATATATTTTGCCGTATTATCATTTCAATTTTTAAAGTAATTTTGAATAAAAATGTATTAGTTTTATATTTTATCTGTAAATACATTGTAAACCATCAAAATTGCTTACAGTGTTAAAGTATTTAAGGGAAAAAATAAAGGATTTAAATGTTAAATATTTTGCTGTGAATTTTATTTAAATCTTATAAAAAAAAACTTAGAAATTTAAACTCGAATAAGCTAAATTGATGTTTTGTATACAAAACATCAATCATTATATACAGAAAACTTATAAGCTTTCTGTATATAGTGTTCTTAAACTTAAAAGCATTTTCGGCATTATAGTTTGTGACGTTTAGTATTTGATTTCGATTATGAAAAATCGCAAGCACCAGCGCTAATTTGGAGGTTTAACTTAACGTTGCAGTTTATTTTGTAGCGATAAAGTTGTAGGACTTAAAAATTTTAAACTACGAAAATGTGCAAAAAAATCATACAGGGAGATCGATGAAATTAAAAAAAAAGCATTCGATTATTGTCTCAAGAATTCTTGACTGCCAAAATTATTACCAAAAATGACATGCAGATCACTCTGCAGTCCGGAGAAATGTAACTGCAGAGATAAAATTTGACGTGCTAAAAAGGCTGTTTTTATTTAGGAACTAAATTTGTTTATTTTTACCTTCATAATTCCAATTTGTTTGAAAGTTACTGCAATTTTAAGTGCATTTTCCGTAAGTGTTTTCTCACTTTTTTTGCAGTACATAATTTTACTTCACATTTTACTTTACTGTGCATGAACTATAAGACTTAAAACTACAAATGAAAGTGAAGTACATGGAGTTAGAGGGAATTAAAAAAATTGGAAAATTAATTAGAGAACTATTAAATGTAAAACTTGTAGCAAAAAATACCATACGACTTGCTCTGAAGCCCACCGAAATGCTACTACAGAGTTGAACTTTGGTGGTGCTAAAATGAAGATGAGTTCGAGCTGTGGTTGATTTCGAAAGTAAAATAAATAAATTAAAATAAAATAAGAAAGAGAATGCGATGATATGTTGCGAGGTATAAGTCTTAAGATTTAAATTAAAATTTGTCAAAATTTAACTAACTTATTTAAGGGTAATGATATAAATCTCGTTAGCGCGAGTAAAATTATTTCTCGTATACTTCTTTTTATTGAACCACATAATCTGTATTCCTAACTTAAAATTTCTTCAAGTACTATTTATTATTTATGAAATCTACATTTTATTAAAAAAATGCTCTTCGTTTTCGAAGAAATTGTATCAAGAAAATCAAAAACACTGAGTCATGGAAGAAAAAGCGGGAGTTGCTGAGAGCAGCGAACAAGGAGCAAACCTTGTGTAGCAAATAGATAATGTTAATAATTTTATTATAGTATTATTACAGTTTGTTAACGATAGTTATTGATTTCCAGAAAAAGTTTTATAACTTGCAAATAAAATTTAGGAAATAAGTTTGTGATGATAAATATAGATACCGATAAATATAACTTAGAATGGTAATGTGTTCAATAGAAAGAAAGCGAAGGTAAGATTGACTTGCAAAAGTGCCTTCTAAATAAAACACGAAAATGCTCTTCGCAACAACATGACGAACGCTGCAACAGCTTAGAACGAACGATTAGATGTCAAAGCGGCCGGGACACGCTATTGGTCGAAAATGACATCACTACTTGTGGGAAATGTCGATACCGGCTGGCGTTGACGTGATTTTATTTTATTTATAAAAAAAAAATTTTGTTGAAAATTGCTTAAACTTTTGTCTTTAACAAGTTTTTTTTTACTTCCTTTATTTCTAGGTTAATAATTAATAATTGATTTTATTACAGTGTCTAGATATATAACTTCATTTTCTTTGTAACGTGTTTTGTAGTCTAATGTTTCAAAATTTTTTATTTATTTAAAAGAAATGGTGATATGTCAAGAAAAATAATAACAGTGCATCTTAGATAAAGAAATTAAGTTTTTATAAGACCTGATAGATAATAAATATAAGTACTGCGACTGTAGACTGTGTATTTTGTTTGATTCTACGACCAAATAAGTATTTTTTTTAAAAGACCTGATAGATGATAAAGTACTGCCACGGTAGACTGTGTATTTTGTTTGGTTCTACGACTAAATAAATATTTTTTTAAAAGACCTGATAGATAATAAATATAAGTACTGCGCTGTGTATTTTGTTTGGTTCTACGACTAAGTAAATATTTTTTTTAATAATTAAAATGGTTCAAAAAAAATTTACTATTTACAATTCGCCCGATTTTGTGATAATTTCTTTTAGAGTCAAAATTCATGCAAATAAAATTTAAAACTAATATTGCATGCACATTTATCAAAATCAAATAAATCCAGAGCACATGTGAAACGAGTTCACGAAATCTGTAGTTAAAATGGAGTAAACACGAGCCGATGGATACTAACTCCATTCTCACACGTAATGATGTCATTTTCAACCAATAGCGTGATCCGGCCACTTTTGAATTGTAATCGTTCCTCAGCTTAGAGAGCACACCAGTTTAATATATGTCAAAAAGTAACTACGGTTATTTGTTTCTTTTACGCTTCAGATCTTTATAAGGATAAGCCCACATCTCTTACGCTGGCTTCTTTTTCAATTTTTATTTTATTCACATTTAAATTATTTCGTTAATAAAATATGTTCAGAAAATGTAACACGAATAACTATATTATTTTATTATGTTTATGTTATTTACAGACATATGATTCTCTCGCTAATTCGTGGAATTCTGCAATTCCCAAGACCGTTAATTCGTGGACTTCCAGGAATGAATTAATATATATTCCAACAAAATTTTCTCGGAGTTTCGCTAATCTAAAATTTTTATTTCGTTAGTTGCGCAAAATCTCGTTAACGAGACATTTATTCCGCCCTCATGAGCATCTTCTTTTTTTTCTTCCTAAGTTTTCATTTACGCGCTATAACTTCTTCATTTACGCGGAGAGAAAAACGCAACTTAGGATAAACTTCTATATAACAAAGGAACTGAAAAAAAATGCCCTAATGACTTCAGCTAGAATTAATGAACTACTAAGGTAAACAAAAAAGTATAAAATTGATTATCTAAAGAGTAAATCTGAAATGGCAAACACTTGAAAGATCGTTCGCTAGAAAAAACGATGTTTTCCTAATTTTTTTTTAAAATTTATATTTTCATGAAAAATTATTTTACTGCTAATTCCGATTTATGACAGAAGATTCCGATTTGTATAATCAGTGTAATATATTTGCAGCCTTTTTTTTATTTCGCTACAGTTATATCGATTTAATTTTTAATGTGGTACTAAGACATGGAAATTTTGGATCGTACATTTCAGTAATCACTTTCTAACTCATTCGATGCCATCATAAATCCGTGTTTCGATCCTTTTTTTCCTATTGCAGTCAATGCAATTGATTTTATTATGATTCTTTAAATTCCGTTATTATTATGACACGTAAAATTTGAATAGTACATTTGAATAATCACGATAACACCCATCCATGTGGTGTTTCAGTCGTTTTATCGGCAATCATTGAAAAGAATTTTCTTAATGTCTTTTCAATCCCTATTTTCCTATACTTTTTATATATTATTATTATGGCACGCAAAATTCAATTCCTGCATTTATTTGGCACATTTTAGCTTGACGTTACTACTGTTTCTTGCATGGACTTCAAATCATTGCTATTAAGTTATTGCTACTAATATCCACGTGGTTTTTAAAATCCCGACATTTTCATACGATATTATTAAGAAATAAGAAATTTGAATCTCGGATTTGAGTTATTACTTTCTAACGTGTTCGATTTGAGCTATATCCATTCAGCATTTCGAGCAGTTTTTTTCCGGCAATTATTGCTGTTGCTTCTCACATCATTTTTAAAATACTGATATATTAGTATGATACGAGAAATTCAAATGGCGCAGCTGAGTATTCTCTATTTAACGCGATAATTCTATCGTTTTTCCAATGAATTTTTCGGCAGTTTTCACTACTAATTTTCGCATATTTTTTTAAAATCTTCATAGTTATAATATGATATTAATTATTGCAACACATGAAACTCGAAACGTACATTTGATTTACCCCCTTTTGACAGGTTTGATTCCTGTGATTTTACCGGAAATGATGTGTTTTTTATAATTGAACTTCTTTCTGTTATTGCCTTAAAATATTTTCTTCTTCGTTTTGATGCGATGTCGACTAGCAAGTGCAAAAATAGAGGAATATGTAATTTTTGCAATGTATACACATTCTTTTGCAATGTATACACATGCAGGGTGCGTAGCCAAATAATTGAGCAAAAAAAAGCACCTTTTAAGCACTTTTCAAGTACTCAAAAAATATTTTTAAGCACTTTAGAAAAATATCGTAACTAGGCAGAGTTGGAAAGTTTTAATAATTGATGCTTTTATCTTGTTTTAACCGTCATGTCAACAAAAAAAACTTCTGGCATTGTTTTTGACAGTTGTCAAAAATCATGAAATATTGAATCGTGTAAAACGAATGGAGTTTTTATATGCTACAGACTGACAATACGCCGAAATAGATTGGGGTTGAATTAATTATGAAAACGTTGTATAGAACAATGTGAACTGTGGCTTTTTGCATAATTAGAAGCGAAAATCCACATAGTAAAGGGAAAATCTCATTTTGAAAAAGGGAAAATTAAGCACTTTTTAAAAACACCCAATGAAAAAAGCACCTTTAAGGGCTTTTAAAAAACGAAAATTGAAAACAAGCACCTTTAAGCACTTTTTAAAAGCGCTACGCACCCTAACATGTGTTGATATGAAAATACTTTATTATAAGAAAAAAATTCTTTTTAAATTTTATAAATGTTACTTTTGTGTATAAAAATGAGTCGTATTTATCTTTTATGAACGAAAAGAACAACAACTAAGTGCTTAAAAAATGAAAAAAAAAACCTACAAATTGAGAAAAAGAATCTAAGATAATTTCTTCTTCCAGCAATCACATGCCTGCATTTATTTTCAATTTGTAAGCTTTAAAAGACCAAAAAACCTTAAATGTTTTCCCACATTATTTGAACCCGTAATACAATCTCTCTTTTTCTGTCACAATAACGGATAAAAAATAGAATACAAACCGTTTAAAATTGTGAATCTTTAGACCCGTTTGATTGGGAACATAAAAGACACGCTACAATTATATTACTTTTTAAAAATTTTTTTAAAAATTTCTTCCCGATGGAGAAGTAGCAGAACATTTTCATTTTCTTTTCAATCCGATAAGATTCGCGATACCATATTATCATTCGATACTCTTTAAAAAATATATAAACATCTACTTTCGCTTTTTCTATTCATTGCATATTTCAGTAACACAAAAGACTTCAACACTGTTACAATGTAAAAATACAACGTTCGTAGTCAGTCTATTTACTTATAACACTTTGTGCTTTAAAGTCTTAAAATGTTCAAATGCGGCAAAATGCGCGATTTTTTTACAAGACATTTTCGAGATAAAAGATGTCAAAACATTTCAGATACAGTTTGTAAAGTCCAAACTTTCCATTCTTTCTTGCGATGATTTTTTAGCGCAAAATACTTCGAATGTCAAATTTATTCTATATCCGCCAAAAAACACTTTCGTTTCAAAACGTCAGCACAAATAAATGACATCAGCAGAAATATCTTTAGTTACAAATGACTTTTTAAAAAAAGTAATTCTTCATAGAAAACTTATGTTTGTTTTTTATTATTAAAATAAAATTTAACGATAAGAAACTTTGTGGATATTTTTTTTACTTAAAAATTTGTTTTTTAAATCTTTCAGAATAAAATTGAAACAAACCCTTTTTTAAAAGAGTTCCTTTTATGCATCGAATAATTTTCTGTTAGCTTTACAATCTTATTTTCCTTTATGTTAAGCATACTTCATGTTAAATATACTTTATGTTAAGTATAGGAACAACTCGCAATAGTATAATAATTTCTTTAACTCTAGCTTAAAGAATTCAGATCACATTGCTTTTGTATTTTATCTTTTATATTTAAAGTAAAATTGTTCAAAATGTATGATTTCTTATGCGTGTTGACATTACGCTAGAGACATATTTAGGAAACGTGGTTTTGAATTCTAAATTTGAACTAATTTGTAAAACTCTACAGTTCTATCTATAGATGCAGTGAATTAAAAAAATTTTTTTGAAATACTTCTTCCTGCTCAACATAACTTCTTTTGAACATTCTGTTGCAGTGTCAATAATATACAAAATAATGTAATTTAGAAGTAATGATACTTCAGTTTGCTTGGCACGTATCTCTTCAAACATAAATATGATGCCTTTTTTATGAAAGAGAACACAATATTTTTTTTTCATTTACTCTGTTTATTTTTCTACTTTAGGGAGAGTCTTTGTTAATCACATTTGAAAAAAAATTGTGAGTTCTTGCTCATTATAAAGGTACTTTTCAGACAATTTTTTTTATAGTCATTGATTTGTGGAAAATTAACCTTTTCATTTTTTCCCATGTTCTACTACTTAATTTAAACTAATCATCGTAGCAAATAAAAGATAAAAGGAAAAAAAATCAAAAGAAAGAATTAGAAAAACGAAAAAAAACCGAGAAGAGGATGGAAATTTGAAAAAATTTTTTTTTGAGAAAAGTAATAATTAATTTAGCTTAGTAAAGAAGAGCAATAATTAATTAAGTTCTTTATACGGAATCAATCAAAAGTTATTTAACGATTTCAGTTCAAATTTTTCTTTCCCTCAATGAATAATTTTTCTTGTATTTCTTGAAATCAATCATTGCTTGTATTACAGATGTGCGCAATCTTTTTGAGTGAAGGGCCACATACACAGCAGATAGATTAACGAAGGGCCGCACGCATATTTAGTCATGTTAGTGGCAAATATGATCATTATAAAGCCCTAAGGACTAAATATATTTATCAGCAAACTTAATAACATATTTTCAAAAACATAAATATTTTTTAGTTATTCAAATTTATTTAAAATTAAAAAAGCTGATACTTTTTTTTAAAAAACTTTTTCCATTTTTCACAATAATTAGCTTATTATATAGGGGAGAGTGGGGTCAATTGTAACAGGGTACGATTGTAACAGAGCAAAAATTTCGAGTGTCGGGATCTAGATTTGGTTCCTAGGTGGCGCACAAGGTGTATTTAATAAATCTACATGTACACCCCTGATGGCAATCATTTTTGTGTACTTTTGAAAGAGTTAGATCACAAAAGATATTTTCACGTCACGCAAGTACTTTTTTTGGTATTAGAATATTATATTGTAACAAAGTAATTTTGTTTAAACAAATAAAAATTAGTAACCGAATATGTAAGTGGACACCTTAATTGAATGAAGCTGAAATGGCGTCTTGGGGACGATTGTAACAATAAGTAAAGGGACGATTGTAACAGCTGAAAATAAATAATCTTATGTTTACAAACCATTACTTAAGTTTTTAAGAGCCACCAATAGTTTCCTATTTATGCATTGAATTTNAGATAGATTAACGAAGGGCCGCACGCATATTTAGTCATGTTAGTGGCAAATATGATCATTATAAAGCCCTAAGAACTAAATATATTTATCAGCAAACTTAATAACATATTTTCAAAAACATAAATATTTTTTAATTATTCAAATTTATTTAAAATTAAAAAAACTGATACTTTTTTTTAAAAAACTTTTTTCATTTTTCACAATAATTAGTTTATTATATATATGTAGATATTTTGTTTGCGATTTAAGTAAGTAATAAGTAAACAGGTGAGTGTAAACAGGTGACAAATATTACGAGCTAATATATGATGTCAGTTTTAAAATTTTATTATAATTACAAATTAGAAAAATAGATTTGCTTAAAACAAGTCAAATCTATTTAGTTTTTCTCACAATATAAAATATATGTCAGATAAAATTGGAATATTTAGCTGGAGAAAAAGATTCTGGTAAAAATACCACGTTGAGTGATAAAGAAATTTCTGGTAAAAAAATAATTGTGGTCAATAAAACCAAAATATACGATATTTAAACCACTCATTTGGTAATTTATTCGTTTATATGGTAACAGTTTACCCAAATTCTGTTTTTCAAAATAACTGTTCTCTTTACCACATACTTTGTAAGCAATACAAAACTGAAAAGTAAATTAACTGAATGAGAGGGTTTTATGCCATGCCTTAATGTATTATAATAAAATAGCCAAATTTTACCACATTTACTAAATTTTACCATGTATAATAAAGTCAAATTTAATTGTTAATTTTACGAAAATAATTATCAAAACACTTTGATATAACTACTGAGTTTTTTGGAGTTCCTACAGAATCCGAAGAGCGGTAAGTTTTACCATATTCTGGTAGTTTTGACCATAATTTTTTTCAGCGTATGTAGCAATATACCTTGTTATTATTTAAAAAATTCAATAAAAAAATCAATAGAAGTTTCTTTGCAACTCCGAGCTTGAGAACTACTCTAAGCAACCTAGATCATATTATTTCTAATGGAAATTCTGAACCTTTTTCTAACCTCAACTGCAACAGCTTTTAATAAAAATTACACTGGCAGAAAATTATCAACACTTGAATCACACCGATACAATAATTCATTAAAACATCTGAAATATAGTTAAGATAAAAAAGCTTAACCCCAGGGGTCAGGAAACCTTTTTCTGATAATTGACTGCCATACATTTTATAATTCACTTTCTAAATTTCTTTTAATGAAGAAAAATGATAAAAAGAATAACTTTTCTGTTATCTGTCTCTTAAAGAATCTTTTTTACTTTGACTGATCAAATTTTTTATCTAAATCAATGAGAAGGATGCGGTTGGTGGAGCTAGGCTGTGTAAGGAATGTTTGGTTCGAAATTTGTTAGTGTCAGTCTTAAAACACCTCAGAGCTAAAAATTCAATTCCCTTATTTGTTAAAATGAAATTGGGTAATTGCAACTAGAGAAAAAAAAAACAATCACTGATACACAGACATGTGATCAATGGCCATAGAGCTAGCTGATCGTTTTTAAACAAGATGGTGTGTAAAAGTCGAGTTAAGTTTCTCCATATAAGTTTGAATGTTAATTAACGTGAAGTTAATTAAATACTACGTAGTATTGCACATCACATTTGCTAAAATATAATTTTTTCTCGTTTACATATTTTACTTAACTTAGATTTATTATTTGTGTATGTATTTTATTGTAACAGTGATATATTTTTGTTTTGTGTATCTGGCAACTTCGATGCATAATTAGTTTGGTTATGTTCTACATGACTAAAGAGCCTGTCTTTGTGCTAAGTAAGAAATATATAGTGAAAGAATATAAAACGTGTTGCTTAGAAGAATTGATAATTGGCGGTGTTGGCTTACTCGAAATAAATGTAAAGAACAGTTGCTAACGTAAACAAATGCAACGTTTCAACAACCAATTAGAATGGAGATACCCACACTACGTCACTTGCAGGTATCCCATTAACATTACTGAAGCTAGATTCAACCGCAAACGAGCTTGAGAATTCAATTAAAAAGCGAAATGCGGCATTTCAAAGTTTTGAATATTTTTGCGTAGTATTTATATTTTTCCAAAAATTAATCACAATTAAATTGTTTAAAAACATCTTTGCTTCGGAGTCAACTATTTAGCGATTTCATCTTACAAAAGACTGAACAAAAAAGAGCATGATAATCCATTACTGGACATCCATATTTTCAACATCTCAAAAACGTTATTTAAAATATTCGCTTTGTTTTATGAAATATTTGCAATAGAATAACATGGACATTCGTCTATCAACCCCTAGGGTCGGATTGACTCCGAATTCGTCTATCGACGACTTTGGTGACCCCTGCCCTAAATAGATAAAAAATAAAACTTAATAAAGAGATCATTTTTAAAGGAAAAGAAAGAAGAATTCAACACGAGTTGTAGCTTTTGACTAAATAATGGGATTTTTGTGAATTTCTGTTTCAAAAAAACTAACTCAGCCCTTCACTGTCTGCAAAGCTACGTTTGAATTCTATTTTCTTTGCTGTGCTCTGCAATTTAACACAGAAAACTGTTTTGCACACTTGCAAAGGTGCTTGTTTTAGTAAAAGAAATGGTCTCCAGTCTGTGCTATTTCAACGTTGAAGAATATGTCGCTTCCCCTCTTCTTGATTTATTAATCTGACGCCTACTGCCATTTCGGTTAAGGGGTAGTTCTGAATCTGCTGTACTTATTGCAATTTGAAGCTGCAAGTATTCCTTTTCTATACTTCAGTTTTTATTTGATTTTTGATGATTATGTGTTTATTATTACGAAGATTCTATTATTTACGTTGGGTATCAGTGAATTTATAACATAGTACACACAAATGAGACAATGAAAATATGAAAAAATTGGATAAATATGACAACCAAAGCTGACGTTTTCAGGGGGTACCAGCTCCGGAAGTCATAAAAGCAAAACCTTTTCTATCGAGAGAGCAAGACGAAAGTCTGAAATTGCTCCTTTTGTAAACTAAAATGTTTTGCCAAAGTCAAGGAAAAGAATATAATAAGAATATAAACCTTTAATAAGAATAAAATAAGAATAAGAAGAATATAATAAGAATATAAACCTTTGGGGTACAGAGAGAGCAATTTTAGACTTTTGTCTTGCTTTCTCGATAGAAAAGGTTTTTCTCTTATGACTTCAGGAGCTGGTACCACCTGAAGACGTCAGCTTTGGCAGTCATATTTATCCATTTTTTTTCATATTGTCTCATTTGTTTCAATTCCTTTTTGATTCACTGCTGCGCAGCACGTTTTTCAATTGGAAGCATTATTATTTTTAATTCCTTTTAAATTTTTGAATTCTTTACTTAATAGTACGCAGAATTTTGTCAGAAAAACGACGTCGCAAAATCATCTTTTACCTCCTCAGAAAATTGTAACTGATTTTTTCCTCGGTTTTTCCTGCATTCTTTGTTCAATCCTGCATTAGAAACTTATTATTATTCTTTACTTTTATTAAGAAGTGTAGTGCTTAGATTGCCTAGCAGAGGAGACGGAAGTTTCATCGTTAATCTCGAAAGTTAGAAACTGCAGGAAGTATATATACTCTGAACAACCTTCCATGTTAAAGCTGAAATTGTACTTATTTTATACCTTGGGAACAAAACTCCAAGAAACAAGAAATATCGAAGAAATACAACAAGAAGTACAACAAGAAATATCGACTACATTTTTAAACAAAAAAATGCTTGCGTATAATTAAAATTTATGTGACGGACGCCAACATCAAAACGGGAAATTATTTAAGGAGTGGAACTTAAATTTAAAACAAAAACAAAAGTAGCATACATTTTTAAACGAGTGATACACAGAAAGCAATTATTTTGAGGAATCTGTTGGCCTAACTTTTAATCAGAAGTTAGCATTTCTTGATAAATTGCTTTTTTTAGTTATTTGTCATATTGGATTTCTGTTATTATAAAAGAAACTTACCAGATATGACTTCATTAAAAAGCAACTTGTGCGTTTTTTTCCCAAATAGTTTCTGTTTTTTTGAAGTTGTCTGCTTTTTCTATTTTTTGGGGGGATTTAACTGATTATAAATATTAATTAAGTTAAGACATTGTACAATATAATATACTACAATTGTTTAAAAATATTTTTTCATGGGTTTTAATGTTTTCATTTTCAATAACGTAAGGGAAAGAATCCAGAAAATTAAACTCTACTGTTTGTGCCAGAAAACTCATTGAATGCTTAAATCTATTGTTCTTAATTTTTTAAAAAGCGTTTTTAAAGAGTTAAAAATAGCTCTCTAAATTATAAATTTCTTTTTCGAATAAAACTTCATATAAAAACAATTTTAAGCAATTATTTTATATTTTTTATTGTTCTATTTATTAGTGGTTGAATTGCTGAAATTTTTGAAAAAATTTTGAAATGAATCTTTTGAATCAAAATATGAACCGGATAAATAAAATTTGAATTATAAGATGTTTTATTTAAAAAAATAAGCAATAAAAAATACAAATATTCAAGTGCCGACAATAAAAAAACATTTTTGTTCTGGGCAAGTAAAGTTTTGTCTCATTTCTAAGTCTCATTAGTTTGCATCAATCATTAGCATATGTTTGGTAGAGTAGTTTAAAAAATGTAGAAAGTTTGAAATAAATTTAAAAAAACTAAAAAAGCAGCAAATTAAATTTTGAAACACTGAAAAACAATCTAAGATAATTTTGTTATACAATCATCGTATCAATATGAACCACACCCAAACATAAGAACCACGCAAATATCATCTTATAAATAATAACCACATGATATTAAAGCCTTCAGCCATTTGACGCAGATGGGAAATTGGTGTCCCTTTTATACATATATTTTTTGACGCAGTAATTACAAGTAAAAATATATTTTGATATTTTTTAACTATAATAAAATAGTCTAATAGTTACTAAAAATCAGTTGGAATTACATTTGCACAAAAGTATAAAGTCCAAAAAATGTAGTTGAAAAAGCTTTTTCTTCAATGATATTGAAAAATTTATTAATAATAATTTTTTTTAAATTTAAGAAGTTTCAATAATGAATAACTGTCTATCTTAAATTTAAATAACCACGAAAAAGTTCATATTTGAAAAAAAGAAAATGGTTTGGAAGTGAGTTGTATTTGGAAGAATTTTTCTTTATAGCAGAAAAAGACACCGGCGTTTCTTGTTGCATTTCATAACCATAAATTATTAAAATGCTTAACATAAAATTTTTCCAACTATTTTGAGATAAATTGATACAAAATAAGAAAAAAGTGTGACAAATATGTTTAGTAAAAAGTCTGCATCAAAGGGTAAGAAAAAATTTCTATTTTCAATAATTTTGCTCTGTATGCTAAAATGTATATTAAAATTAATATATCAATTAATGTTTCAGATTATTTTTTAATAATATTATTATAATGCTGCAGTTACTTTAAGGCAGAACTATTTTTAACTCAAATTCTAGTTTAAATTTCATTTTTTAATCTCTTTCAAATAACTGCCGTTTTATAAAATATGAGCTTTCTACTTGAGAAATTGTTAATATTAGCTTCATTAAACTTGTCCAACAAATGCTGTTCCTTTTTGGCGAGAGAAAATATTTGCCAAACACTGACGGTGATACTTGCTCCCTTTTTATTTGTCTTTTCATGTCTTTCCCTACAGAATAAATATGAATACATTACAAGCCGTGTTATTAAAAGATGGGATACTATAATTAAGTCTTTATATATTACTTATCAGGACGGGATGAACAACTAGGAAGTGTTGCAGTTAATTACGTCACAAAGTTATATCTTTGTCCCCTGCTGTAGAGTATTAACATAAATATTCAATTTATTTGATAAATGTTAGTAACTTTAGGGTTATAACTTAAGGATTGAATATGTATTAATCCTACATCAAATAAAGTTGTGTACATAAAGTTAATGTGTTAAAATTAATTAAGTTTCTGTTAAAAAAAATTTCATGGAACTTATAAATTAATTAATATAATGACTTAAATGTGGCAATCTTTTCCTTCGTTTAACTAAATCATAGCTCATAAACTTTTTTAAACAATGTACTGATAAAAAATGTATTGTCAAAACTACAAGAATATGGCAATACCGTGTTTCTGGCTCTATTGAAACACCAAAAAGCTACATATTTTTTAACGAAGCAACTTTAATGATTTTGGTATAACTGACAACAAAATTCTTTTTTATAATGCCTGATAAAATTTGGTAATTTTATCCCGATACCTTAGAGTATGGCATAAAAATGATTTTTGTATACTGTATAGTAATGACATTTATGGTAAACAAAAACCAAAATAAACAGTGTTAAATATACCAAAATATACAGTGTAATTTTCTATTCACATGGCAACCGTTTACCGGAAATTCCGGTTTTCAAAATTATATTTCTCACTATTAAGTAACAAATATGAAACTGAAAAATAAAATTTAACCGAATAAATGGTTTACATGCCGTGCTTTAAAGTACCATGATAAAATTATTGAATTCTACCACATTTTCAAAATTTTATCACAAATTATAGGCCATATTTTATGGTTAATTTCAATAAAATAATTATCAAAACGCTTCGGTAAAAATGACCGAGGTTTATGATGTTCCCATAGAGCCAGAAAAACCGTACATTTTACCATATTTTGGTAGTTTTTTTTTTCTCAGTGCGCTATTTGGATTATTTGATTCAACTACTCAGCGAATAGGCTTAAACTGAATGCGGTGTACATTCAAAACTATGTGCAATGATTAACTTACCAAATCCAGGCGATCATTAAACATAGAGGCAGAGCTGCGATGGCTCAGGGGATAGAGCGTTCGCCTTCCAATGATGTGAACCGGGGTTCGATCCCGGTGATGGATGGCTGGTCGATACGAATTCTGCATCCGGCTTGCACCGACCACANGCCGCGGTGGCTCAGGGGATAGAGCTTTCGCCCCCCAATGAGGTGAACCGGGGTTCGATCCCGGTGATGGCTGGTCGATACGAATTCTGCATCTGGCTTGCACCGACCACAGTGCTGACGCGAAATATCCTCAGAGGTAAACGGATCATGGGTTAGAGTCCCCTTGCCGTCAAGCTAACCGTGGGAGGTTCTCGTGATCTTCCTCTCCATGTAACGCAAATGCGGGTTAGTTCCATTAAAAAAGTCCTCCATGAAGGCAAATTTCTCCTACTACTTGATCCAGGTGTTCTCTTGTCTTCTGGATAGGGTTCAAAATTACAAGGCTACGGAGTTGAACATTAGTAGTCGTAAACCCAAAAATTGGGTCGACTGTTCAACGACGGTTATAAAATAAAAATAAAACACAGAGGCAAAATTATACTGCGTTAAATTATGTTTTTTGTCAAAATATGACTAGTTTGTTCTTGGTTTGTAGTAATGCTATTTCTTACAGTTCACTTGTGCAAAAATAAATATAATTGGAAACAATTATCTCAATACTTGATCTAGGAGTTCCCTTGTCTTCTGGATTGGGTTTAAAATTACAAGGCTACGGAGTTGAACATTAGTAGTCGTAAACCCAAAAATTGAATCGACTGCTCAACGACTGTTATAAAATAAAAATAAAACACAGTGGTAAAATTACACTACGTTAAATTATGTTTTTTGTCAAAGTATGACTAGTTTTTCCCGGTTTGTAGTAATACTATTTCTTACAGTTTACTTGTGCAAAAAATAAACAATTTTAAACAAACTTTAACATTTAATTCTTGTGAACTCTTCGAAATATGTGATGGCAGTAAACCTGGATCTCAGTTTTTTAAAAACGACGAAACTTAGACAAATCGTTTCCATTTTTGGTAAAATGGTACCGTGAAAGCACTAGGAATACTAGTATGGAGTTGTAGAATTCTTTTTTTCGTGACGCACTTGAGTGGCTCTCACGAATAACTAGCGTGCTGCGACACACCGGCAGGCAAACACTGAATTAGTCTACTGCTAAATTTAAGAAAAATAAAATAGGTTATGCTGAAAAATTTTTTCAAAACTTTTAAACGTCTGTTTTACTCTCTGTTTGATCAATAAATACGTGTATAGATGCAGTGATAAAATATTCTTTTTTTAGAACTACACAGACATTTAAATAATTCAATCAGTTCCCCTTTAGTTTAAGAATAATTAAGAATAGTTACTATATTTTTAGAAAAGAAAAACTTTTTTCAAAAAATACAAAAATTTTATTAATTTTCTTCTTTTCATAATTGTAACATAAATTCAAAAAAAATTAATGTGCTCAAAAAATTTTAAAAACTTTCAGTTTTTATAAGATTAGTTTCATAGTTTCTAGAAGATGAAGATGTTTTTTTTAATGATGGAAAAAACCATTTCTTTCATTTTCTTTAAAGTTTTGATATTTTATTTAAAAAATTAAGGACTTTAATCTCTATCTTTTTAAGTTTATCATCCTTTTTTTCGAATAGAATAAATTTTAGTTTATATTTTTATATTTTTTAGAGAATTCATGAATCATTTTTTTAAGAAAAAGTTTTTGCTTTCTTTACAAAGATAAGTGAAAAGAAGTAAAAATTTCTTTTAATTAAGTATCTTGAACTTTTTATGCGTTTTTTTACTTCGAATTTTTTATACTTTTTTCATTAACTTTCAGACTTTTATTAAATTATAATCAGGCTAAATTATTGTATAAATGTCACATTTATTTAATAACGGGTTAAGAAATTTGCAATTACTAATACACAAAATGACGAAAACACAGCTAAAGTTGAATAATGTTTTTTGTTTTTCGAAGGTGTTTTCAATTTACTTTTTCAGAAAGGACAAGTTAATCATCTTAAATAAATAAAGTATTTACGTTTCACATAAGCACAGTAAGTGATGAAATAATACAATACTTAATATTCTTGTGTACTATTTTTAATTATTAGCTTGATTTTTCTTTTATTATGAACTATAAAATAATCTTACACTGCCAGAAAAATTTTCTCAAAGTTGAACCATAACTTTTGCCAATTGAACCATAATACGGTAACAATTTGCTTTGATTTTAATGAGATGTTAATTTGAACCATGCTGCAGTTCAAGTTTAACCACATTATTGTGCAATCTAGTTTGACGTTAGAAATACAGTCTTAAAGTCCAAAGACACACCACTTAGTTCCCTATTAAGGCTACAACGAATTCAAACGATGTTGTAGATTAACACGCTCTGAAATTTCAAACTATGTAGGGTCAAGTATTTTTTGTCATTAAAAAAATGAAATAAAACCCATTGTAAACAGGAAATGTTTATAAATAAACTTGCTTGAGGGATGGAATAATAGTATCGAGAGTATTATTAAAAATTAGTACCTTTAGGTCATCTGTAACATTAAAAATTCACTATTGTTTTTTGTACTTGCTTTGTATTTTTATATATTATAGCAAATGCTGGCAAAATTTACTACGAATTGTAGCCTTTCGTTACTGAAGCTACTGTTGCAAAAACATAGCGCAAATTTTTTTTTGTAGCAGTTGTACAAATACTTAACTTTGCCTAATACGGGTGTGAGGATTTAAAATCTGAAACAAGTTTTACTTTTAAAGCTTAGACATTTTCAGTTTATTTTTGTCGAATTGTGCAATTTTAAAATTTTTATATATAACAGGGGGGCCAAGCTTCAAGTTAGGGTACATGACCAGGATTAATATTGCATAGAAACTCATGCCCGGAAATGTCGAGCGTGGCTTGAATCGCTTTCCTATTTTAACCTGTTCAGAAGCCGAAGAAGAAACGGTACATTACATGGAAGCGCCCCTAGCAGTGTATGACATTTTAGGGAAAGGATTTTCATACAATTTTAATCCTGATGATGTCATTTTAACTCCTCTAAGATTTGTTATAACATTTACGCAAACCCAGTTTAACATAATGCTTTTAAACTTGCACATTTTGACAAAAAATAAACTAAAAATGTCGCTAAAAAATTGTAGCTTTGGTGCAGATTTGAAATCAGTGACGCGAAAATATCGATCCTGAAGAAAATCTAATATAAAATAAAAACAACAAAAAAAATTCCACTGTGTAATCTGGAAATACGTTTTAGCCAGTAGTTTTTCATTGCAAATGTTTAGTATTGTTACCAATCTTTCAACAATATCTATTTAATAGCCATTAAATTAACCTTATTCTATTTATTTATTTAATTTTTCATGTCTTTCTTAGAGATGAGCAGTGCTTTATTATTTGTACAATTTTAAATTCATAAATATATTAGTCCAATAATTCATATATTTAAGCAAAATGCTTTTTTACGTTTTAATGTGGTATGATATAACAAATATTATTTAGTATAAATATAAACTATGTTTCTTTCCATTACTAGTTTAAATGTGTATAAAGTACTTTGAAAAGCAAATTTATATGTAAAGTTAAGCGATAAGTGGTATAGCACTTGTTTAAAACTTGCCAATTTTGACTATTTATTTTCAAAACGTCGTAACGTTTCGTTATATTTTTAGGTTAATTTACTATTTCTCCAGCAAACATATTTTTAAAAAAATCGTTTGCTTCATTTGCAACTAAATGCGTTTTAAATCACATCCCTATATTTAGAATTCCTCCGCCGATAAAAATAAGAATTTTCAATGGACTTTACTCCCATGTAGCCGGAAAACTAATCAGTGCCTGGAAAGTATTTGAAACTTTATTATCCCAAAATATTGCAGATAAGATAAGAATAAGCCATCTGTTAGTGGAGAAGCGATTTGAAAATGAATAGAATTGTTGAATATCGGTAGCGCTCTAAATTTAACTTTGAAATGAGTTTGGACTAAGGATAAAATATTCAGTTATAAAATACTTTTTCCTTTAAGTTAAGACACGAAATTTCTATTTTGATCTTTAGAATATGTTGGTTTATTTTTTTTTTTTATGACCGTCGTTGAACAGCCGACCCAATTTTATAGGTTTACGACTACTAATGTTCAACTCCGTAGCCCTGCAATTTTGAACCCAATCCAGAAGACAAGGGAACTTCAGGATCGAGTATTGAGAGAAATTTGCCTTCGTGGATGACTTTTTGATGGAGCTAACCCTTATTTGCGTTGCATGGTGAGGAAGACCACGAGAACCTCGCACGGTTAGCGTGATGGCAAGGGGACTCTAATTCATGATCCGTATAACACTGAGGATATTTCACGCCAGCACTGTGGTCGGTGTAAGCCGGATGAGGAATTCGTATCGACCAGCCATCGTCGGGATCAAACCCCGGTTCACCTCATTGGAAGGCGAACGCTCTATCCTCTAAGCCATCACGGCTCTGAATGCAGCTTTTGAAAATATTTCCCAAGAATACATTTCATATTTTCGATCCGATGCGTCATATACCATATGTTGATCGTTTCAATACTTTTTGGACGTGTTATATATTTTCTATCCTCTATCACTAAAACCCGTACTTTAAATTGATACATTTTTTTAACTACATATAGTTAATTTAAAGGATTTTGTCCAGCATTTGACTGATCCTAAAAACATGGTATGTTCAGTAGGACATTGAAGTCAGTGAGCCAGTGGATGACCACTTCCATCAGCATGGGTGAGAACTGAGCTATCCTCTCTGCAGAGAATCAAAATAATGATGGCATATCTTCGGATCATCCTTGCTATCTGACTATCACCAATAACTCACTGTGCAGCTCAAGTGGTATACATGAGCTCAAGCTCAGTAAATAAAATACCAGTACCACTTAAAAGTATTTATACGCATTTTAAATCTAGCAAAGTAAAACGTTAAAAACGACAGATTTTATATAGAATAAATGCATAAGGGTTAATAGTCACATCCGATCCTTTAAACTTTGACCGATATTTTATGAGCACATATTAAACATGTGCATATTTTGGGTGCTCATATTTAGTGCACATAGCACGTGCGATATTTAATGCGCACATTTGCTGCAACCTTATAAGGTGTAAAGCTGAACACTGTTAAACCCTTGTATGGTGTAATTAAATTTAAGAAGAATTATTTTACTCAATAATATGATTCAACTTTTCAACTAATTAAGGTTACAGGAAAGTGTTAGTAGCAAGTAATTAAAATTATTCGATAAATAACAAACAACTTGCTATATTAAACTGCTATTCATGTGCTACAACAAAAAACTTGCTATTTATGTGCTACTTGAAAGCCGTTAAATAGTTGAGTGAAGAGAACTAAATGGCTAATGAATTTAATCTTATAATATATTCTGATACATAAATTTTTTTTTCAGTAACTGTACTTGCTTTTACATGAAATGGATACCTACCGGTCTTAAAATTTTTTATTTCCAATGAGCTGCACAATCGGTCTTGCCGATGAGCAGACTTAAAGCGTTCTCCAGAGGTTGTATCCACTCTTTCAGGATCACCACAATGGGTGAGATACCGTGGGTCATGTTAATTTGGACGTCTAGTTTCTGCCACACTAGATGGCAGCACCGAGACTATTTGGATGCTAATGTGCACTAGGAATTTAATTTTGCCGGAAATGCCAAGAGCCAATAAGGCACTCCAGGGATCTTTTACATGCCGCATAATCATACGACATGGCCGCTGAGGATTTTCTGCATCCCGAAAATCCGGTGTCTGGGCCGGGGATCGAACCCGCAGACTTGGGCTCAGAAGGCCGACGACAACCAACTGCGCCACCCAGTCACATATATCTGCGAATAGTGACCTAAAACAGTTTGATTTTTTACACAAACAGTAAATTCAAAATAATGAATTTTTTTTAAATTTATTTATGAAGCATTAATGGAAACGTGATTTTAAACAAGCATCCTCGCTTTACCTCGCTTTGTTTATTTTATTCTTATTTTGACAGTATTCGTAATTAAGTTCTTTTTTCGTTTTTGCGAAAAGAGTCACTCAGATGAAAGCTCATTAAGCTCTTGTTAATTGACACTCGTTAAGCGTCATTGATTGTAGAGTAAAATAAATATATGGTGAATTAATCCTCATTTTGAGCAAATCATTACAAATCGTGTAAGTACGTGGATAAAATAAATTGACGTAAAACTATTCACATTCCTAATAGGCGTGTTGAAGTGAGCAAAGGATTAAATGTTTAAATAGTTTATTCCTATAAATGGATAAAATTTATAATTATTTTAATATTTTTTATTTAAATACATTTATTTAGATGTACCTTCTATTAATAAATGTATAATATTTATTTTGGTAAAATAAATATTATTACTAAACTGCAATTTTCTAAATTATGTAGTACTTAATTCTTAAGGCTTTAAAACAAGTTTATTTTATTTTATTATTATAATCTACTCTTATCTAAACATATGAACATGCATTTATTTTATAATTCATTCTTATCTAAACTACTCAGACAATAACTAGTGAAGAAAGAAAAATTGAGTAATTAGATTTAATTGCTTCAGGTCGCCGTTTATAGTTATACTTATTTTAATAACGTAAGATATTGAATAATAATTTTTGAACAAATTTATTATTAATTTTCCTCTTAAATCTTTCAGAAGAAGTTATGAGTGAAGTTGAGAGTATCCTGAAGTTGAGAATGTCTTGGAAAATGCAGCCGAGTTGCACATTACAGTGCAAGAATCTCACCGAACACAGCATCTTTAAGAGCTTTTAAAAAATGAAGATCGAAAATAAGCACTTATAAGCACTTTTTAAAAACGCTACGCACCATGCGTTACCATATAAGTACGATAATTTTGCTTGAACTTTTTCCCCATGTATGTAAACAAAAAGAAGAAATCTGGCTGTTACTTTACCAGTGTTTCAACGAGAAGATTACGATTAGATGATATATCTTGCGGGATGATAATTAAAACTCAATCGAAAAAAAGCTGCCAATCATTTAGTCATTTCCTAGCACTCTCAGATTAAAACATATCGATCCCAAATTATATTATGATAAAGTTTCTTGTAACTATTAGTAGTGCGTTAACAGGGTACGTAGCCAAACAGGGTGCGTAGCTTTCATCAAGAAATAAGCACTTTAAGTACTTTTTAAGCACTCAAAAATAGTTTTAAGCACTAAATGCATTAACAAAATGCAAAATAATTTTCAAAGACTTTACATGATCATGATAAAATAACTAGCTTCTGATACAAAAAACTCTTTTCTTGATTATATTAGCTACCATAAAAATATTCGAGAGATTATTCGGTTCGATTTCAGAGGGTGGAAAATGAAGCCTGAAATTGAGAATATCTTACAAAATGCAGCAGAGTTGCACTTGAGAGTGCAAGAATCTCACCGAACCCAGCTCAGTAGACGCACATGCGAACCCGCAAGTATTTCATCAAACATGTAAAATGATTGGCGCTTTCATACGCTACGAACCGACGGTATGCCGAAATGCATTGCCTTTGAATGAATTGTGAACACGTTGAATAGAACAATGTGAAAACCAAGCTTTTGCATAATACGTGGAGAAAATCGACATGGTAAAGAAAAAAAACTCATTCTCGAAAAGGAAAAATTAAGCACTTCTTAAAAACATCCAATAAAAAAAGCACCTTTAAGGGCTTTTAAATAAGGAAAATCGAAAATAAGCACTTTTTAAAAAACGCTACTCACCCTGGTTAAGTTAAAAACTATTTCAAAACATGTGCTGATACGAAAAATTTCTATTTATTGAGACAGGTCCAGTCCAGTTATGTTTTTTACTCTCAGAAATATTCATCGCATAAAAAATAGGAGTTTTCTTTTTTGATTATGTTTAGTACCTAATGTATGTGGGAGGTGAGGATTATGGTATTACTGTACGCAAACAGCGATTTCATAAAAGTTTAGAAAAATAAAATAAGAGAGAGTGTATTAAGAAAATCGTTCCGTTCCAGTTTGTTTACTTTATGTATTAAACGCATGGCAGCTTAATGGAGTTTTGCACAAGAAATCTTTATGTTAAAAAGTAAATAAATAAACATATATAAGACATACCCCATTCTGATTTCCTTGGAGCTGTGTTACTGATACAGTCAATTCAGTACCATATAGAGAATCAAGGAATTTCTAAGTTGCGTGATCTCAGTTTTAACCTAGAAGAAAATTCGAAAAAATTTGTAAACATACATATTCAATATTCCATTTTAGTAAGATACAAATAAATGAATTCAATTTCATACTATGCTAAGAACATGCAATGAAGCTATTGGATTTTCACAAAGTAACTTGTTTTTGTTTTATTATTTACTTACCAATTATTTTTATTTATTGTTATGCAAACAGCCAGTTTTGAATTTCTAAAGGTATAACTTTTTCATCCAAAAACTTAATACCCAAAAACAAAACTTTAAATAAAATAAAATAAGACATAATACGATTTTTTGAAAAAAGAATGTTAAACAGATTGATTTAACTTGTTTTAAGAGTGTGTCATTGAAATATATTCTTGTACATTATGTGGGTAAACATTTCATTCCTTCTCTTACACAATCTGAAAGTAACAATTTTGAAAAAAATGAAATGTTTCTTAAGTATTTAAAGTGCAGCGATTTTTCATTTCTTTTTTTTCATCATTATTTTATAAAGTATTACCTGTGTAGGAGTACTAAAGATTTAGAAAAGAATTTTTTTTTTGAGTTAACACTTTTTAATAACTAACCGATTAATTATTAAATAATTAAAAAACTTTTGTAATAATGA
Source organism: Parasteatoda tepidariorum (assembly GCF_043381705.1). NCBI lineage: Eukaryota > Metazoa > Arthropoda > Arachnida > Araneae > Theridiidae > Parasteatoda > Parasteatoda tepidariorum. The sequence goes on along the minus strand of NC_092207.1, from coordinate 25,395,143 downwards.
AATAAATCTAGAATTAGAATAATTATATAAATTTTATTATTGAATAACTCAGAAATCGTCTATCTCACAATATTAAAAAAAACGTCATTTAAGCTGTTTCTGGTGTTTAATTTTGCTTGGCTACGAAAACGTAAGAAATTTGATGTTACGAAAGTGTGCAGAAAAATGAGAAGGGAGTGAAATGAAATGAAAAAAAAATATCATTCGATAATTAGTTGGAGGAGAATTATTAACTTATGCACTGGTAGTAAAAAAATATTTATGTGTTATTAGTGACTAGCAGAACTCCAACTACCAATGTTTGAAAATTATTGCAATTTTAAGTGCGTTTTTTGCATTCAATATTATCCGTACCTATTTGTGGCTTGTCTGCAACAAAAGTGCAGATTATTTCATGCACTTTAGTTTTACAAAAAGAGAGACATAGAATTGTCAGATATAAATCTTAATAATTATATTGAAATTTTGAATGAAAAAAAATTACCAAAAATATACTACGAAACATATTTAATTAAATGCATCAAATAAGAAGTATCATTATTTTCAAAATACTGAAAGTAAGGAAAAATTACAATATTTTTTAATTTCAAAACATTAATCTTTGCTACTAAGATTCCCTAAAAAAATTAATTTGATAAAAAATAGCCTTAAAGTAAACATGTATAAAAAATAATGTCAAAATATATTAACATAGAAATTAGAAAAAAAATAAATTAGCATAAATATAAGAAATAAAAATATATTGCACGAGGTATGTAGCAACTATTCTAAGAACACAAAAAAATCTGATGGCTCCATTATTGTAACTAATCGTGTCGTGCAATCATAAGTTCTGCTGAAGTAATAAGTGAACAAAAAAGTATATATACTTATGAGAAAATATTGTCCCCATATGTTAGGAGAATAAATCTTTGTACAACAATACAGAAAGACTTAATGAAAGTCTCCAGTTGATAAACGATTTTATCGATTTTCCTTGCAATCATTTACGTTAAAAGGTTAAAAAAAAATACGATCATTATCTTTTATTTTGGTCATTATGACAGTATTTTCCTTCGAGCAATTTATTGATCAGAGTAAGTAAAAAACCCTACATTTTATTTAAACATATTTAAGAGGCTGTATAGAAAGAAATTTACTTTGAAACCGGAAGATTTAATAAAATTTAATTGCTTATTTAGCATTTTATGAGATTTTTAAGAGCTCTTTTTAAGGTTTCAGATGATATTTACTTTGTGAGTTTTATTTATTCCTTTTTTTCAGTTGAAAGGAGAAAAAAATGGCACACAGTGCTGATCTGAGAGTATGAAGTTCAAGACTTTTGATTATCACTTTCCCAAAAGTAAACCTTTTCTTCTTCAAATTGTCACATATTGTGCATTTTTATTTTCACTTATTTGGTTGATAAACCAACAATGACACAAACGGTAAAAGTTTAATTGAAATAAACGTGTTTATTATTTTATTCAAAGCAATTGAAAATGAATAACAAATCAAAATTTGTCGAAATTGAACACAATCTGCAAGATAAATGAAAATTAGAACACTCAAATTGTCCATAGAATTGATTCTTAGCATTAATAGCAGTTCAGCACTTACGTCACATGATGGAAGAATGAGATGGAAAAATGGTTAGAGCTTCTTCCAGTTCTCTTTATGTTGAGTATATTTTTCATGATAATTCCTTGCTTTTTTTTTAAATATGATGCTTCAGCTTGGCTTGAATGCTCTCGATAATGTTAAGTTTTAAGTTATAGAGTGTCACATAGTGGTGGGAGAATGATTTTTGATTATGCTTGATGGATCGGCGTTCGACCTGCAGAAAAATGGAGTTGCAATAAGTGCATATAGACGCATGAAGTGTTCAAACATGTCTTCATACTGAAACCTACGCATGATTACTTGAATATTCCTCAAAGAGACTCGTGACACGGTAGAAGAAACATCCCCAAACCATGAAACCTCCTCTCTCAAGCTTCGTCGTTCAGATCAGGTAATACTTTGAGTCGAAATGAGTGGCCTGGGAAAAAGAATCCAGTGCATTCCATCTGTGCCACACGGCATATATTTTCTTTCATTTCTCAAAAAGACATCTTCTTGCTTCTTGATGAATTCATCTCGGCTTGCAATTCTTCATAAAAACAATCGTTTTTTTGTTGTTGACGGAGCGTCTTTTATACTGTCCAACTAATTGACTGAAAAGACGGGCTTATTGATTGACTGATTATTTTGTGTTTTGAGGGAGTGATGTCTGGAGTCATCAAGCTGGGATCGTTTTGGGAGAGACCTGTGAGTTTCCTTTTAAAAAGATGAAATTTAGAACGAGAAAGTCCGTACTTAAAAAAACATCAGCCTTTCTCTTTGACCACTTAATATTTTCAAACTCGCAATGCCATCTCCAAAACAAAAATTGATTCCAGGTTTAAGAAAAATCTGATATCAAACAATATCCTATTATCTTCCTGGTGATTTACTGGTGGAATCCTGGTGATTTACTGTTACCTGGTAGGTTCTAGCAGTTCCCTGTTGCTATGATTTTCGCAAAATGGTTGTACTGTATATAAAAGACGGTGAAAATCCGCAGTGAAAATAAAGAAAGTTTATTCAAGAAAAAACGCGTATACGGAGAAGTCTTCCAATAAAACTATTAGATAACGAAGTCATTATCCCTAATGTGATAAAGTCTTATACTTTTCAAATCTTTATTATTATGATTAGTTACAGTAAAGTTTATGATTAACTGTCAAAATAGTTTTTGATAACATGCGAAGAAAATACGTTAAAAAACTTTTAAGGCACTTTTTGACTGTATATATATATGATATACCGCCTTGATGATGATCTTTTTGAGTAATTTGGTGCAAATAAAACATGTTTATATTCCGCTTAAGAAAACTTTGCATTTTTGATAAGTTACAAGGAAATAATATCTGCTTTTGACCATTTAAATAAAATAAAACTTGTTTTTCCCAGTGTTATGCTTCTCCCTTACATTTGCAGATTTAAATTTATTACGTTTTTAATTCAACATAGTTTACATGTTAGAATTAAGTTTTCATTACCGAAAGAATTTTGCGAACCACCGAAATATTCAATAAAACAAAAATAACCAACAGACAACAATAATCGAAACAAAATAATCAAGAAATGAAATTTTCACCAAAAATAATTGATGGAAATCTAAATTTGTGTAGATACGATGCAATTTCAGTAACTGCATTCAAGTCATTTTACGAAAACATTTGGTAACTAATTAAACAGTTTGGTGGAAAACGAAGACATTTTAAAACATGAAATTTTGTGAAGGAAAAGAATGATATCTTCCTCGCAATTCCGTTTTTGAAAAACGGATGTCCGAAATCTATTTTTTTATTCATTTCAATTTAACTATTGATATTAATTTCACTGTTTTTAAACGTTTATCAATAAGCATATAAATATTAGTCTATTTGCTTTATGATTAAAAATAAATATGTAACTTTCGCTTGATTCCCTACGTTTTAAAAATTATAAATGTATGTACTTTTTTCACGCAAATATAAAATCAAATTTTGTATAGTAAAATAAGGATAACTAACTCATTCTTTTATTTGCTTACATAACTACACTCTACAACTCTTCATATAAGACAACTTATTTTGTCACGATAAATATGATTTATTGCAGAGGATTTGTTTTCATTTAGATGAAGGAACAAGATGAATAAATTAATATTTCTGTTTACTTTATATAAAATGCTCCTTTCTAGTCTGGATGAGGGAAACTCATGTTTAATAAAATCTGATTAAATACAATACAAGGAAAGATACAATTCGAAACAAGGATATAAAATGTTTTATAGTCAATATTTTTTCCCGAAAAGATTTCACTGTCCAGTCTTCCGTTAAATTGCTTCCTTGTTATAACGATGGTTTTGGGCATTTTATACTCATCAATTGAGAAAACGAGTTTTAAATTAGAAGTGTAAACAAATTGGAAACTATGTAAAACGGAAGAAATGTTTCTAATTAGAGAAAACCAACAGAAAAATTTATATCACTCTCTTTATTATAAATTTTTTCCCTTTAGAATTTCTTTGAAACTCTTTCTATAGAATTTACGGAATAGGATAACATTTTACTACTTTGAAAATATATTGGATTATATATTCGGAAATGTATTGTATAACAATTCTTTGTTATCCAATTGCGCATAAAATTTGTTATTCATTTAAGAGATATTGAATTTGTACAGTTATGTTGAAACTGGTGCTGTGTAAACTTAAGGTAACTAATTAATTTAATACCATGATTGAAAAAAAGTGCCAAATAAGTTGTTTATCCTTTCTAGAAGCTGGAAGTGATTAATTAAATATATTGTTTATTTAGAAGGAAGAGTAAACTGCATTTTTAGTCTGTGTTTTTTTTTAAAAGTTACGAATTTTAAGAAAAGCGTGACTCAAATTATCAAAGGTTAGTCAGAATCTTTCAGATTCCTATAATTTAAAAATAAACTGTTAGCTCTACTCTTAAGAGTATTACATTAAGTAATAAATTCAATATTTACAAAAAGCTAAATATTTAATGCACATATTTAAATACACGTAGCTACCACTATAATGCCAGTTTGTCAGAGCAATTAAATGCAACCATTTTAAAAATTTTAAATCGAAACCCCGAAATTAAGATATAAAAAAAATAGATATACATCAACTTGCTTTTAAATGGAAAGAAAACTTAAAAATCCATTACTTTCTGATTTCGCTTAATTGATTGCGTTTTTGTTCATGTATTTGCTTAAAATAAAATTTGAATAGTGATACACAATTGATAAAATAATAATTGATAAAAAACAATTGATAAAATAACATTTGTCTGTATATAATATGGTATTTAATTCTTCAATCGGAGGCAGATGAATTTTACTCCTTTGAAATAAAAGTTTATATTTTTATTTATTATTCACAAATTTTCCAGATTTTAAAAAATTTAGATATATAAATTTTTCAAGCACATATTTCGATTTCATATAAACTTTTATTTAAGCGACGTTTCACATTAATTCCTAATAGGCATTATTCTAAAAGATATAAAATTGGAAATAATTTTCAAAAAGGATTTAGTGTTGCTAGAAAAAAACTATCACATTTAGTACACAATTTTATTTTATGAAAATATGCATGATTTTTGCTAAGGTAATTAATTATTATTAATTATATATACCATATCTTAAGTTTAATTATTTCCTAAAAAGTAGTATAAATACTTGTAATACTAAAATTTCCTGAGAAGATTAATTATATTTATAAACTGCAACTTTCGAATAAAAGTGTTTTGCAATATTGCTTCAATATATTTTAATTAAAACCTCGTTATTTATTACTTGATACGTAATTATTTGCTTATTAATAATTATAAATAATATTTTCTCTTTTCTATTGTTTTATGCTCTAGTATATAATTTGGCTAATTACTGATGAACTAACGAAAATATGTTTTTAAGCTTTCGGTTTTTTAAAAAAAACGAAACTCATTTTGAAGGTACTTGAGTATGAAGGTTATTTTAAATGCTCGAGCAAAGCATAACTCAGTAGTTCTTAATTAGAGAAGCATTTTCAGTGAACTAATTTTTTTCAAATATTCCACGCAAAAAGAAATTAGAATAAAGCTCCTTGTTTTTATTTCTTTATCATTTAGAAGAGAATAAAACTATTTCAGCATTAAATAAGTATTATATTTTTTCAACTATTTACAAAATATGAATTTTATTTATACTGTAAAAAAACCGTCAGCTGGTATGCCAGATAAAACCGTTTATTTCACAAATAGAAATATGTTATTTAAATACAGAAGCCTGTTTTTCAAGCAGATAAGTGTAGGTATTTTATCAAATAAACTCAGCTATTTAGACAAAAAATTCTATAAAGTAACTATGTCAGCATTGTGTGAGCAAAGAGCAACATTTGGACGACCAGTCGAAGCAGGGATTCGAACCTGGGTCACATCACTGGATAGTGTGAGCTCTGCTCCTTAAACCACCACAACTGTAGTGTTTCAGCATGAAGGAAATATCTTAATCAGTTTCGATATTAAAAGTTTTAATTATTAATATATTATTTAAGTGTAAAAACGCTTGAAACTATTGCGACCCCCTCGTGTGAAAATGCTTGACAACTTTAGTTATTAACAAATAATATATATGTAATGAAATATAATAATCAGGTAGAGTAACACTTTGACAATAAAGTCGAATCTCAGTTTTATTTATACAAGGTTCGAAATCTTAAATAATTTCCAAGAAATAAGAGCAAGTAAAGAAAATTATAGTAAAATGATTTGAAAATGTAGCTTTGCTACATGGCAAAAAACTAGAATTTGAACTGAAGGTTTGAAGTTAATTAGGATGCGACACAGCAAAAATACCATTTTGCCAAAAAAAAAAAAACAAAAAAAAAAACAATTTTAACCGTCAAATATACGGAGAAAGTTCGTAAAATAACGGGAATGTTTTACAAAGCACTTACTTCAGATTTTAATTAGTTAAAAAAATAAAGAAATATTAAACAATTTTCTAATATAAAAATGACATGAGTACTAAATCAAAAGCATATAATTAAATAAAGATGGTGAAAAATTACGATAAAACACTTCTATATCTTTAAACTTGTATTTTTAGTAGAAATTGTATGTTGAACAGACAGCAAAGAGATTGAAATATTAGTACACATTTTAATAAAGAAAATGCATAAAAAATTAATAATAGAATTTCATATTATTATACACATAAATCTAAAATCATTAAAAATTCATGCATAATAAATTTTATTAATTTTAAAATTTCAAGCAATCCAAATACAATTGTATTTATTAGCTTTTACAAGCTAATGTTCTTTAGTAATTTTTTTGCAATATTCTTTTAAACCAGTTGCAAATGTAAAAAAAAAAATGAGACCTACATGGTTTTCCGACCCTGCATATTTATAACAAACATTCGAATACCCCTCTTCTTTAGTAAATAATTGATTAGAAATTTAATTAAATTAATATAAATATTAATTAGAAAATGCTGTTAAATTAAGCGCATAATAAAGAAATTTTTAAATGATCACCTTCAAAGCAACACTTGTGATAATTAATATAAGATTTTAATAATATGAATTATTTATAGTTCACTCTTAGTATCAACTCTAATAAATCCAGAGATAATATTTTAAAAAAATCTAAGAAAAAAAAAACTCTTCTCTTGAATTCTTTATTGTTATCGGTTTCTTTTTAGAGAACTTCAATAAATATGATTCTTAAGATAATAGCAAATATTATCTCAGCATCAGTTTCAATTAAATCTAAGAGCTCTTAGATTTTCCGGAAAAAATGATTGAATAGCTTTCTATTTAGTTGTTATTTTACCATATTCAACCAAACAGTCGAATAACTATGAAAAAAAAGATGATATCGCACTGTTAAGTGTGAGAAAAAACGTTAATTGATTAGTTTTTCCTATTACGGTTAAACAACCAGAATTCTATCTTCGCCAACCAGTCCCACCTTATAAAAGAATTTTGTTCCGTACAACAGGGTGCATACTGCAACTAAGAGGGCACATCAGTCAGTTTTGCAACCGGCTGAACAGGGGTTCAAATCCCTTCAAAGATATTATGATGTTTCTTTCATTCCCTTTATACATGAAGAGTTTCCAGCCTCCTGCACTCTTCAATCAGTTACCCTGATCCCTTAGTTTTTTACTCCCCTGTTACCCCTCAGTTACATATACGAAACTATCATTCACGACTAAAGGGAGCAACACGTACAGTGCTCCAATGTCAGCTTAAATTTCATTTTCATGGTTTAGATGCTAATTGTAAAAGGTTAGAAAACCATATAGTTTCGTAATTACCGTGTTTTAACTGTACAAGTTGTAAACGGTTTCAAAACCGTAAATTTAAAAAATCTTCCTAACCATGAACTTTACGGTTAATCGGAGGAACAAACTGCTGCCGGTTGTTTTACCGTAATTTCAGAAATAAAATTCTAAATGTGTGGTTTTTATTTCCATTTATGTCTCCAAAGTATTTTTGGAATTGTTGTAAAAGAAATTAGTATTATAATGCTAAAATATTAAATTAATTATTTTTATGTTTGGAGAACATTTTTTAAAAATAATTGCAAGAAAACTTTTCTTTCCTCAATCTTACATTGTGTCAAATTTAAATGATTTTTTGGCACTTTGTATTGCGTCTCTTAAACTTTTTTTTTTTTNTTTTTTTTTTTTTTTTTTTTTGTACTTTTATCATATAACTAGCTGAATACTCGTTTATTGTACGGAGTGGAAAAAAAGTAAATAATCAATAAGTTTGTATTAATCAACACTACGAAATCATACATGAAACTGTAAAACATATACAGCCAGATTCCTTTTTTGATAAAAACGCAACTTCAGCGCAAAATTAGAGTTGACTCTTAAATTATTTCTCAAACTTATTGGGCTTGCACAATCTTTTCCATGGTCATTACAGCGTCAGGCATTAGACACAAACGTTTCGGATTCTATTCCAGCTGGTGAAAAATAATACCTAAGTCGCACTTCTATATCACTGGTTACCACCATTCTACAACTCTCTCACTTTTCGAAAGATGATAGCACGACATTACTTACGTTATTACATTACATACATATCTTTTCCAGGTTCACTTTATCTGACAAACAAATTGCCCGAGTCTCAAGCAACGTGAAGACATGAACTGAAAATAACCTTTATAAGCATTATAGTAACTAAAGGTTAATTGATGTATTCTACCGTAAAAAAATTACGGGCCTATTTTTGTTTAATGTCATTATATCCTTACGAGCCTACATTTTTTTCCGCATTTTGTTCCGGTCACTAGCCGTAATCAAATCGTGATATTTTCTACAGCGTATTACTAAAAAATTGCGATTTGATAATCAAAAAACTGATTGACATTTAAAGGATGAACTTTGTAGGTTAGATCAAAGAGTTATAAAGTTTGAAAACTTGCAAAATCATCACACACATCACTCAAAATAGAAATTTCTAAAAATAATTATTTTGTCAAATTCATTAAAAAAAACATATCCAACTATATTTAGGTTTGATAAGCAACGCTTCAAATTTTTTAGATAATAATTTCCCGAAACTACTAAACATAAAACTTTAATTTTTAATGTATTAAGATAGCAATATATGAATACATTATTAATTTATTTGCATGGAAAATGAGAAACAGTAAAAATAAAATTAATAACGGTTTCTTTGAAGAAATACAAAGATTTTCACTTCCTTGGAATTAATTTAAAATAAAAAAAGTCGTTAAAAACTACTACAAATGTGCTTCAGGCTCGTAAAAGATATTAAAACTTTTTCAATACGAATTTCTAAATTCATTTATGTTGATATTTCCCCGTTTTAATGAAAATTCATTGTGGTCAGTTAAAATATGTCATTATTTCTTCATATTTTTTGTTTAAGCAGCAGCAATTATTACTTTTTTAATTTGCTACTCCACTTTCATTTATTTTAACTAATGTCTCTTCAAAAAAACTAAAATTTGGTTTTATTTAAATTTATTTTCTCTTTTGCATTAATAAATACGCATGTTCAACTTCACAAAAATTTGATAATTGACTTTATTTTCACATAAATACTTTTGTTATTTTTCATATTTATTGCTATTTTCATTCACGTGTACTGTATTTTATTTTTATAGAATTTTTATCAACTGTTTTCAAATTAAAACGAATTTTATGCCTTAATGCAAAAATAAAAAAGCAATAAATTTAAATTATAGAAATTATAATAAATAGTTTAATTTTGCTTGAAAATGCACTTAGTGCCTAATTAACTTTCTGCAGTTTTAATGGGTAAAATAAAAAGGTTAATTATTTCTTGAATTTAGTATAAAGGTATAATGTAACGTATTAAACTATAAGATGTTATTGAAATTTTTAACAAAATAATTAGGTTTCATTTTTTTAATCTCAGATTTCGAAAAGGTTCTTTTTTTCTGGGAAATTATTAGGAACATAAATTTTATCGTTTAAGTGGTTTAAAGTTTTGATACATGCCTGTTAACTGTTACGAAAAGCTAAACAACAATATTGTTTAGCAATTTTTATTTTCAGACATTTTGAAAATTGTTTTTCGTGTATAATTTTAATGTCATTAATAGTGAAATTAATTTACTCCTTTTTTCACAAAATTTACAATTTTTTACACTTTTGAATAGCTTAATATATTTCAGAAAGTTTAAATTGAATAAAATCATTTGAGGTTTCCAAAGGATATTTAGATAAACTTTTTAGCCAGATAAAAAAGTAAAAGCATATATAGTTATTATTTATTAGTTTATCTTAAAACTAGAATTAAATCAATTTTAAGAATATTTTGCGTAGATGGTTTTTAAAAGTAAATGCTACTGGAATTTCGCTTTAAAAAAATTTTAAATGCAAAATTTTGCAAAATTTTTTTTTTAAAAATTAAAAATATATGTTTGAAAGAAACACAATTATAAGAAAAATAAATCAATATATTACTATTTATTGCTAGTTTATGAAAGTATTTGACATCGAAAACTTTGGTAATTTAGTTACTTCTGTTGCTGAAATTTATCAATTTTAAGTTTTAAACTTCGAATCGATCTAATTTTAAATTACTGCAGATAATATAATTACCAACTTGCTTAAATTTAATAGTAATTCCTCAGTTCATATGTGAAATTAATGTTTCGTTTTTCAGTTAAAATTATTAGTTGTTTTCTATATTTTAAAATATTTCAACTTAACGATTTAAATTTAACAGTTATACATTTCTTTTTTAGCATTGGCAACCAAATAAATTATTGAATGAAAGGCCTATTGCATAATTTAAAAAAAAACTTTAATGCATTTCCTTCGATTGCAAATATCCTTGAAAGAGAAAAAAATCAAATTAAAATATAATAACTCTACGTAACATATACGAGCAAATAAATTGCTTTTCAGTAATGCAACTTAATAGATTTTTCTGTGTCATTCAAAATGTTACGAAAATCGTTACCGATACGTAATTTAGAAGAGGAAAAACAAACTCATACTGTACTCTATTTTTCTGAAAGTAATTTGAGTGATCATTACAGTTTTGAAAAAATATAATGTCATCAGCTGAAGAAAATTTTTCGTTTTCATCGACATGTCTCTAGAAAAATAAATTACTTAATAAAAAATTCCAAAAACCATTAAATTATTTACATTTTTTTTTCAAAAATTTCTATTTCGTGATGAATTAGTTAGCATCCTTTTTTAGCCAAATAGTAAACTTTCTAAGCCAGAACATTTTTATTATCATTAAAAATATAGGATTAACAAGTTTGAGTGAAAAAGTAAGTTAGAGTGATAAATGATGATTTTTAATTTCTCATAAAATTGTTTATCTATTTTAGAGTTATCTATTCGCTAGAAAACAAATTCAGATATCAATTACAATTACATTATTTGAAGAAAAAAGATACTTAACTATGAAATTTTCTACGATTTTGACATTTTTGACGTAGTCGGGACACCCTAGTCCTTCTTATATATTTTTTTTCTGACACACTAAATACCATTGCAATATATTTTCGCAATTCTTAATTATAAAAAAACAGTCTAACAGTTACAAAAAAATCTGTTTGTTTTTCGGAATTATATCTGTATTAAAATATAAATAATGGATTTTGCTAATTAAAGAAATTTTAATCATGAATAACTGCTTTCTCTTAGATTTAAATAACTGAAAATTTGAAAAATTATTGTCTAAAATGAGTTGCGTTTGGAAAATTTTATCTTTAACGCAGAAAAAAACACCGTTGTATCATGCTGTATTTAATATCCATAAGGTATCGAAATGTTTAATCGAATTTTCTTCACTTATTTTGACCTAAATTAACATAGAATAAGGAAGAAAGTACGAAAAATATGTTTTTCATAAATTTTGCGTCAAAAGGTTAACGCTAAGAATTTTTAATACAGTTCATCTCATAGTTTATTGATGGTAATCACAAAATGCACTAATCATGATTATTTTAATTTTTAAATCTATTGGTAATCGTATCCGGTATTTTTGCAAAGAATCCAATTTTTTACTTATCATGTACCAAACAACAAAATCTCAGATTCTCTGCTTCATTTCATAGTCTTCATTTCATAGACATAAATCTGAAACTTAACATTTTTACGTTAGTCTTTTATTTTACAGGATTTTATTTTCGTCATAAATTCTAAAGTTTACTTTCTCAGAGGGACGGAATAAACTTTTTACTAGCAGATATTTGATTTTTGAATTGCGATGCCATCCACTGCGAGGATAAAATTTTGAAATAAAATAAAATATTTCCGAGAAAATTTTCAGAAATATTTCCGTTTATAACGAAATCGCCAATCTCTCAAATGATAAGTGGAACAACTTGAAAGAATATAGAAATTATTTTATGAAAAAAGTAAAAAATAAACTTGAAACTGAAAGACAAATTTCTTGAGTTTTATTTGATTATTTTATGATATCATAGATAAAGCTCTAAAAATAGTCGGCCAGTCACAAAACCAATAATCATCATTCATAAAATTTTGAGAAGAAAGAAGAAAAAATGTAACCTTTAGCAACAATTTCAAATACATTACGGTTGAACATTTGGGATGGTTGTTCACAAAAAATCGTATAATCGCTGAAATGACTAACATTCTTAACATCTGCGTTCATGATTATCACTAACACACTGATCAAAACTATCAGAATTTGATAAAATTTCCGCATTTCTGGCTCTACAGGAACACCAAACAAGGCAATTCTTACCGAAGCTCTTTGTTAATGACTTTTGGTCAAGTCAACAACAAAGTATGAGTTTTTTTACCAAATTTTTTGGTCGTAGAAGCAAAATTTTGTCATTTTATCATGATACCTTAGAGCATGGCATGAAAAGTATGAATTATATTTATTTGGCTAAATTTACTTTTCAGTTTTGTAATTTTTATTAAAATGTGGTAATAAAAACTCTAATTTTTAAAAGGCAGAACTTCCGATAAACCTTTACCATGCGAATGGAAAAATTTCAAATAAATAGTTTGAATAATGTATATTTTATTTATAAGAATGAAGTATATAATAATTAAGATATATAAGAATGAGTATTTAGTATAAATTTTTTTATCCCAAATGTCTCATCATTTAAGGCCCGGATTTTGATGACATTTGCTTTTTTAGGTCATCAAAATCCGGGCTCTATAGTCATTATCATAAAGTACGGTAATTTCACCAATTTTTTTTTCGCTGAATGGGTACTTTTTAAGCGATAGACTGAGATAAAAAGAATAAATTGATGCGTTACTAAAATAAGTTTCTCTGCATTCAGAATAGACAATAATAAGCAAAAGCTATTTGTTGACGTAGTTTTTAAATCAATAATAATAAATGACTCACGCTACATTTTTTCTTTCAAAATTTCTTTTTTTAGTTGATTGACATTGTTTTACTATGAGACCTGAACTTTATTTCATATTTGAGTTCCTCGCTTTAAAAAAAACAAATTAGAGTAATTACTTTTTTTCGAAATTTAGTT
>NC_092207.1:25377798-25381081 GCF_043381705.1 Parasteatoda tepidariorum | reverse complement strand
TTCTGGAAGTTTTGAAGGCGAATTTTAAACTTCATTGATCATTTTCAAAGACTCTATTCGGTTTGGCAGATAGCATTTGATGATCTAAAAGGCGGAAAATAAATTTTGAATTTGAATGATAGCACTGTATTTTTTGCTTAAATTCATAGCGTGAAATAATTTTCGAGATAGTAACACTAGGATGTGATCTAAGATAAAATAGATTTGCTTTGAATTAAGGCAATTGTATTTGTTTTTGGTCGCATTCATATCCAAATTGAATTTGTATCAAATAAATATCAATTTAAAATCGTATGAAATGTATCATTAAATTCGTGGCCGACGGGCCTGTGTAGAGGGCAGGGAACTGTCCTTGCATCAGAAAGGTTCTGGGTTCGAATCTCTGGCAAGGCAAGGAGGCTTCTTTCTCTCTGTGTGTTCGATGTTCTTTCTCCTTTGTGTGTGTGAATATGTGTGAATGTGACCCGCCCTATAAACGGGTTTGTGGTTGAATGAATGGTGTGACAGAAGTCAAATTCTTGGCCATAGATGGCCCCACTGAAAAAAACAAGAACAATGGCATCCCCTATGCCTAAAACAGGAATACGACAAAAAAATCAAATTCATGTGTTATAAATATTTTCTTCATAAGAGAAGAAAATATTAGGTAAGCCCTGTAATACATACAGTAAATTACAAAATTAAGGAATAAAATATTAACAAAATAATGATTAAAAAAATTTAAATGGATATCCATTAAATTTTCGTATTCATCAAAATTTTCGTATTCAGTATATTTTGATAACACTGAACTGTACAACACTATACAGTACTACACTACATTACACAACACTACATTACACAACACTACAATACAAGGCAATAAACTACACAACACAGCACAACGCTTAAATTGCACAACGCTAAACTGCACAACTCTACAATACACTACTCTATACTATACTACAATAAAATACACTACACTACGTACACCACACTACACTATACTACACTACAATACACTACGTTCACTACACTACACTACAATGCAGTACAATACAATGCGAAACAATTCAACAACAGGGTGTTAATTAAGTGATCGACAATTTAAAAAATCTATAGCAGCAAAACGAAAGGAATTAAAAATGAACGTTCTGCTTAGAAAAATCAGATAATTTCTTCTCTCACAATTTCAAAATTAACTACGAAGTTTATCAACAGATAGATTTCATAGTAAATGATGAGTTTAATTGAAAGTAATTTAATACTTCACCAAAATGAATTTCTGGAAGTTTTGAAACAAATTTTAAATATTTATGATTATTTTCAAAGACTCTATTCGATTTTACAGATAACATTTCATTGCAAAATTCAAAAGACTGAAACTAATTTATGAATTTGAATGATAGCATGGCATTTTTGTTTACATTTTGGAAATAATTTTGTAAAATCGTAAACTCTAGGATGCGATCTAAGACAAAAAAAAGATTTGTTTTGAATAAGAACAACCCCTTTTGATCGTATTCATATCTAAATTGAATTTGTATCAAATATTAAATATATATATTCAATTTGTATGAAATGTGTCATCAGATTCCATCGTTTTGTTATGAAATATAAGAGAAATTTGCTTTTTGTGTCAAATGTTTCCTGTTTATAAAAATAAATAATAAATGTTTTATTTTATGGAAACAAATATTTAGAAAATATTCATATATTTACATGACAATAAAACTGAAGAAGTAAAAACAATGTTATATAGTGCTATAATATGAAATTAAATTAATGAACAGTGAATAATATTGAAAGTGTCTTAAAATAATAATACATCCGATTATTCAGCATTTGTTTCATTTTCTAATATGTTTAAGAATTTAGTTTTGTTATTTTATCATTGATATTGGCTATTCTTTCATGTAGCACATGTAGCACATTTAATATTTAAATTTATAATTTTGTTAATTTGTATGTAACAATTGGGAAAACACTTTTCAGGTAAAAAATGAATAACTCACTTTCGTAAAGAATTTTTTGAGTAAACTATAAAAATATTTGGGTCACAGGGGAAAGAAAATCTTGAGAGCTTCTTGAGGTTATTTGCCAAAAATAAAATTTTAATTTTTCGGGCATCTTAATTATTAAGGAAGAATTTAAAATGAAAATGGTATCCAATATTAAAAAATTAACTTTTAGTCGGCGCTTTATTTAAATTTTCGTATTCATTATATATTGATAACATATATATATTATAATATAATATGATACCAATATAAATGATAAAATAAAGCATTATCAGATAACACAAATTGATATAATAGAATAGAATAGAATACGATACGATACAATACAATGCAATACGATACAATACAATACGATGCAATACAATACGATGCAATACAATAACGATACAATACAAAAACGATATAATACAATAACTATGCCTTACAATAACGATAACTAACAATAACGATAAAATATAATAAGTATACAATACAGTAACGATATAATACAATACAATATATACTACAGTACAGTATAAACAGTACAATGACATTCATTACAATACAACTATTGTGTGTTAAATATGTGATCGACAATTTGAAAAACTAATTGCATAAAAACGAAAAGACTATAAATGTTACGGTTTACAGTGTTCTGCTTAGAAAAATCAAGTCATTTCTTCTCTCTAAGCTTCAAAATTGCTACCGAAGTTTATCAATAGATGGCTCTGACATTGTTTTGCGGAGCACTATCTGTTGCAAAACTTTGCTACTAATTTTGAATTTTGCCGAAGTAATTTTCTAGTTTTGGAAGCATAACGCAGCTGGCAGTGCAATTCAGTCTTCCGTTATCCTCCTTAACTGATTTTCAAATCAACGTTCAATTTATTCGGAATTTTTTTGCGATTCGTAAAAGCAGCGTATTTAACAATTCATAGCGTATGTAAATGTCTTTGGTAAAGAATAGGTGTAGAAATTCTATTTTGGGACTTCAAGGCTGAAAACATACCATTGAATTGTAATTACATTTATATTTCAAAGGAGGAGTTATTTTTAGAATCTTGTCCCTCTTTCACTCCCATATTAGGAAGCATTAAATGATTATCGATGATGCGTAGAGTTACAATTTATGCAGTGACTGAGCCTTTTCACATCCTATTCTGTTAATATTTAATGCGAGACCGATGGTTTTCGCATGTCTCTTGCTGATTAACGTGTTCCATAAAAGATCTGCCGGAACCATCCGGAGTTTTGTCCACACCCCCTCCCTTGTGGAGTGTGGATGTGAACTGTTATAACCACCA
>NC_092207.1:25356613-25377708 GCF_043381705.1 Parasteatoda tepidariorum | reverse complement strand
TCATTATATATATATATATATATATATATAAGGGCGAAGTTTTACACCACTCACTACAATATACAATATTCTAGAAGTTTAACAGTTTAAAAAATTCATCATTTCCGCATATATATGTTCACATTTTACGCATTGTTTTTCTATTTTTTTGGACATGAACTGTCAAATATTTATTCTCTAATGCACTTTCTTTTTTATAAGAAAGCACAAAAAATTTCTTTCAAAATTTTATTTAAATCAGTACTTAAATTGAGTAGAAAATTTAGCATTAAAGCTTTTTATAAAGAAAAAAGGGTGAGATGATGAGAAAGATTTTATAAAAGAGATTAAATCCATTTAAAAAGGTTTCAAACGATATTTTCTAAATTGCATTTAAAATTTCAAAGCGTAAAAACTGAAGTCATGTTTTGCATTACAAACTGCGAAATTGAATTTAAAGTATTCGTTTACATTAAAATAAGAGCCATAAAGTTATGTTTGACTTTTTAAAGTTATTCGTTTTAAACTTCCTTTAATAGAATCATAGAAGTAGATAAAATATAATGCTTTTAAAATTATTTTAAATGGATTTCAAATCCCTTAGCCTTATGACATAGGACTATTTTGAGAAAATTTCAAAAAGGAAAGTTGTGTGTGTTTTTCAAATACTAAGCTAATTAGTATATTGTATTTAATATAAAATACGGATATTTATTTAATTTTATAATGGGATAACTGCAAGTGCCGTATTGTGGATATCTCGGTCCTGATTGGTTGCTGAAACCTGGCTTTTGCTTGCGTCAGCAAATGTTCTTTCCATTCTATTTCAAGTAAGTCAAGCTCATCAAGTATCAATTCTCTAAAGCGACGCATTCTATATTCCTACACAAAGATTCTTTCATAATGATTTCAATTCTTTCACTATATATTTCTTATTTAACACAAAGCATAAGCCATGGCCATGTAGAGCATAAACAAACTAATTATGTATCGAAGTTGCAAGTAAACAAAACAAAATTATATCAGGGTTACAATAAAACTGCATAAACAAATTATAAATCTGTGATCAGTAAAAGATGTAGACGAGAAATTATACTTCAACAAATTCGATGTGCGATACAGCACTGTATTTAATTAACTTCTCGTTCATTAGCATTCTAGATTATCTGGAGAAACTTAGCTCAACTTTAACACTACATTTTGCTCATAAACGATCAGCTGGCGCTGGCATTATAGGTCACATGTGTGGATATCCGTGATATTCTTCTTCTTGAAGTGCAAGTACCCAATTGCATGATTTGAATCTGGTTTAAAATATTAAATAAAATAAACATGTATGGAACTAAATACGTGTGTGAAAATGCCTATTTGGAGGTATATAAAATGGTGCCCTTTAAAACTCGTACTTTTCCTTAGACAAATTACTTGAAATTTTAACACTTGTGACGCATAACTGTTGTTTTTGCAACGCGTAGATTGTTTGAAAATGAAGATTGTTTGAAAACAAACACAATTTGAATAGATACGCCTTACTTTCACTTACTAGATTGTTTGAGAGCAAACACAATTTGAATAGATACGCCTTACTTTCACTTACTATATTGTTTGAAAAGATTGTTTAAGAACAAACACAATTTGAATAAATACGGGCTACTTTCACTTACTAGATTGTTTGAAAAGATTGTTTGAGAACAAACACAATTTGAATAGATACGGACTACTTTCACTTACTAGATTGTTTGAAAAGATTGTTTAACAACAAACACAATTTGAATAGATGCGGGCTACTTTCACGTACTATATTGTTTGAGAACAAACACAATTTGAATAGATATGGGCTACTTTCACTTACTAGATTGTTTGAGAACAAACAATAATTTGAATAAATACGGGCTACTTTCATTTACTAGATCAGAAACCATACAGCACCAATTTGAGAGTCAAGGAGGTTATTATAGCATTTTATAACGTTTAAAAAAGGGATAGAGAAACGTTGAAAGAAATTTGTGTCAAGACTCAACTCAATAACTACTCAATAACTAAATTCTTAAACAAAAAATGCACACACTGTACAAAATTGTGGATAAAATGACGGTATAAAGTACCAGCACTTTGGATGATACTAGTGCCGGTACTTTGGGTGCCGGTACCGAAAATTTTTACAGTGTATTTTTCATTTTATTTTTTTTATTTCAAAGTTAATACATAATGGCACAATTTTAATTAATTATAAGAATTACTACTAAAGAAAGTCAAGTTTAATTTGTTATTTATTCAATGTGTTACAATTACAAATTCCTAAAATATCGTATTGAGCAATGTATCTCCTCCTTATTGAATACCTAATAGTATACAGAGCAAAATAGTTCTGGTGAAATTACCATACTGTATATGGTAATGTGTATTGAAATATTATTAAGCCATATTTTATTGTTAAATTTACCAAACTCATTACCAAAGTGCGGTAAAAAATACACAGCTTTCTTGTGTTCCCATAAAAATCAGAAGCAAGGTAAATTAAGCTTTGTTCTGGAAGTTTCGATCGTGCTTTTCTTTTCTCAGTGTACCTTATATAATAGTAGTGTCGCACCAAACAGATTAACCAGCATATTCGAATATAGTTGTCAGGTACTAATGGTATATCTTTAAGGTAGCAGACTATCTTTTAAATCAGAAAGTTTCTAAACATTAATGTTTAGCAACTTAATAATTGTAAACTGCAAGCATAATAAAATATTCAACACGTAACCTGTCTAAAAGACGTTTTTTTTCCAAGTATTAAAACTAAATTTGCTACATTTGGTTTTATCCGTATACCTGAAAACGTTATATACACTCTATAACAAAAAAATCGACGCACCAAGAAGAAATTGCCCGTTTGAAACGAAAATTGGTGGATAGGAAGACAATGTACAGAATAGTAAATGATTAAAATTTCAGAACAATTGAATAATTTATTGCAGAGTTACAGTAACAAGTTCAATAAGGTGTTGACCCGCCTCTAGCCTGGATACAAGCTGCCACACGGCGTGGCATAGACCGATAAGGCTCCCGGATGGTCTATTGCGGTATTTCCTGCCAAATTCGATCAATCGAACGAAGTCATCAACATTCCGTGCCACATGCAATCGCCTTCCCATCATATCCCAGACATAATCGATGGGAGAGAGATCTGATGATCTGGCAGGCCAAGGAAGAGTTTGACAAGCTTGCAGACAGTTCATAGCAACACGTGCCGTATGTGGTCTGGCATTGTCCTCCTGAAAAACCAGCCCAAAGAGCTGCAAAAGAAAAGGTAGCAAAACAGGTCTTAGGATGTCGTCGACGTACCGCTGTGCAGTAAGTGTACCTCTAATGACGACCAAAGGGGTCCGGCTGTCAAAGGAAATGGCACCACAGACCATAATGTCTTGTTGAGGGCCGGGGTGTGGGGTGCAATAGTGAAGGCAGGATCCCCCCCTTTGCCCTGTGAGTCTCCAAACACGTCTTCGATGATCGTCAGGACAAAGTTGGAAGCGGGATTCGTCGCTAAAGACTATAAGTCCCCAGTCGGCATCATTCCAGTCTGATCTGTTCAAAACATTCATGCATACGAAATTTCAAAGCCATCAGATGATTACTTCTTGGTGCGTCGATTTTTTTGTTATAGAGTGTATTTCCCTTTTTGATTAATATTAATTTGAACTCGGAAGAAATTTTCCTATTATTGCACCCTATTTCTTCTTAAATAACAGTTGAAATATAAAGTGAATTAAATAAAGAAACTAAAATAAAAAGTTATACTTGATAACGTAAAAACTTAATTTTTTTCAAAAATTATAAAAGGAAAAAAATGACAGCATGTTTACACAAACCAGACAATTTCTGGTTTGTTATAGTTGTCCTTATTCAAGTTTGGTGAATCATGAGAGTGGGTGCCTATTTTTAGGGCACTTGAAACAAGTCAAATTTTTCTAGCTTTATAATTTTTTGAATTAAGTAGAGTTCTTACAATATCAAGGGTACAGTTAAAAAATTTAAAAAATAATGTTCTGAAATGTGTTAAAATAAATGATTTGTAATTTATTATTATTTTCACCTATTATTTTCTCCTATTCATTTCAGCTTAAATTGTTTAATTACAATCGAGATTATTTAAGTTTTGCTTTGTTGTGAGCCTCCTAATGAGGTGGTCCAAATCCCAGGTTCACATCCCAGGGTCGACTGCTCGTACGAATGCTGTCCTCGGTTAGCATCGACAATGCTGACATAGTTTTTCCATAGAGTTTTACGTAAAAATAGCAGAGTTTGTTTGTTAAAACAACAGTACTTGTCTGCTAAAAGAAAACAAGCATCTCTTTTTAAATAACAGTATTTTTCTGTGAAATAAACGGTTTTACACTGATTCACCAACTGACAGTTTTTTTCCGTAAATAAAACAGATTTTTTTACAGTATACTAACTAAATGAACTGCGCCAGCAGCCAGAAATCTTTATCTGTCTCTTCTTAAAATAGACGTTAAACAACTTCATTCGCATGGTACTTTTTCGCATAGAGTCTATGTATGACATAGAGGATGAATGTCATATTCATCTGATTAAGTTTCTATGAAAAATGTTTGATATAATGATAATAAAACCACATACTTTTCCAAAACTAACAATTCCGAATGAATGGTAGTATTTTTTTAAAAAATGTCTATGAGACACCATGAATTCCTTTTAGTTTAACTGAGTAAGTTTATTTTGGAAGTTTATCCCTTTACACTTAATTCAACCTCTTATTTAAATAAAATACACTAATTATTAATTATGTTAATTTTTAGTTACATATTAAATCAAAATTTTAAGTAAATGTACTATGTTAATTATTTATTATTTGTGCTAATTAATAATTTTATAAATTTTCATGAAATAGGCTATGCAATCAATTGGGTTGAATAACATGTTTTATTTTATTTATAAAATTTTATTAAGAAAGTGATTAACTGATTTTTAAGAACTTTAATTATGTCTTACCTTTTCGCAACTATTTATTTATTTTGTTCATAAATTATGCTGTGCCCTATGATCGCAATTGTGTCCTTTTGTCCGTATGGTCTAAATATTATATGGAAAAATCTAAACAACTGTATCGGATGTTTCAAAAATCGTGATACAGCAAATTAGACAAAAATTAAATATTTATGATAAGTAGTCAGTGGTCTGTTTAAAAGAAATTTGGGTCCGTTAACGGACCCTTCACAAAATATCTTTTCATAGAAACGGACCCTTCACAAAATATTTTTACTTAAAAAGGAATCTTCACCAAATGATTTTTCTTTTAATCGGACCCTTCACAAATTTCTATATCTTCATTATTGTTTTGTTAATAGAATAAACCCTTCCCAGAGGGGAAAACAAGAAAGATGGATGTAAACGAATTAAGTTTTGTCTTCCACAAACGCATCTTCCATTATTGGTCCGAAATGAATATTCTGCGTTCAGCAGTATAGGCTAAATACCAAATATTTGTATGTTGCATCTCTAATTTAGTAGCAGTAATTGCTGTTTATTTTTGAAAATTTAATTTTTTTTAATAATAATTTTACAGTGCTGAGCACAATCCTGTTATCTATTTACAATTTGAAAACTTCTTGAGAAAGTTTTCTGTAATAACCGAACCCTATTTGCACGAATTCATAAAAGCAGGACCCCGGTTGAAAGAATGTGACTTAACGTTTATTTTATATTCCCAAATTACGAGTAATTTTTTCAAAATTTTACAAAAACAGGACCTTTTACAAAATGTCTGGACAGACCCCTGATAGTTATCATTTGATAGAAAACCTATTCGATCATGACAAATGCAATGCAACTTAAAGTGCAACATTCCAAAGCATATCCTAGCCAGAAAGATTTTTAAAACAAAACGAAAGGGAGCGTAACACGGGCATTAATCGCTTCCCTGATTATCCCGAGTTAATTCGGGTATGTATATATTGCAAATATTTACTATCCCGAGTAAACTCGGGCATAGCAGAATTCGTCACTACATTTTGCTTCATCACGTTTTTATTCGGCCGAAAGCAAAACAAAAAATAATAATAATCTGCTGTCATTGGAAGTTTGCCAATTTTCGTTTAAGAGTTTTGCTATTTGTGGGACAGCAGACGTGTTTTGTACAATGGTTGATTAATTCAAGTAGAAAAGAGAGTAAAAAAAATGGCGTTCGCGAACGAACGTGAAAGTAATGCTGCTGACTTTTCAGATTATGAAGATGTGAACATATACAACGACTAATGTTTAACTTTTTTCATTTGCCCGAGATAATTTGGGATAGTAAACTGATGATAAATTAAATATTTTTTGCACATAAAAAATTAATATTTCAACTTAGAACTTATATATTATGTTTTGTTCTAATTTCCTTGTATTCATTAATGAAATTTTAAAAAAATATGTTGATATTTTGCATTTTTTNTTTTATTATTACAATTACCTTAAAAGATGATAAATTAAATATTTTTTACACTTAAAAAATTAATATTTCAACTTAGAACTTATATATTATGTTTTGTTCTAATTTCCTTGTATTTATTAATGAAATTTTAAAACAAATACGTTGATATTTTGCATTTTTTAAAAAAAAATTGGTAAGGAGAGCAGCTAAACTAAAATGCTAATAATCATTAAATAACAGGGTGCGTAGCCAAATCTTTGAATCAAAAATAAGCACTTTACAAAAGTTTTCAAGCACTCAAAAAATTCATATTTAATCAATGATATTATTGAAAAACAAAAACTTTTTATAAACAGTTTTAGCGTTAAAAAAAACCCCAAAAAGAAACGGGCGTAAATCGAAACAATCAGTACTTTCCCACATCACCGAGTGAATTCAACTTGACCCTGAACTCAGAACAAAAGTACCCTTACCCACTACGTCAAAAAAAGTGTTAGAAGTAAAATAAAATAAACAAGAACAAAATTAAAATAAATTAAAAAGAAAAACATTTCATAAGGATTGATACTCTCTATCCGAATTGGAGCACTCGGGTTTCGGTTCTAGTGTGCGCGCATGCGCAAGTCATAACGTGGGTACGATATGAAGTCCGCGTGAATGATTACGTAGCTAACTCCCCATTTTTTGTGAAATGCATGGGATCCACCAAATATCACTGAAGGGAGGAAAAAAATTATTCGAAAAAAAAGCACTTAAAAAACGACAGCTGAAAAAAGCACCTTAAAAAGCTTTTAAAAACGAAATCCACAAAAAAGCACCTTTAAGTACTTTTTACAAACGCTACGCACCCTGAATAACTTACTAACAAGTTTAGATTTTTTTCTTTTAAAAATAGAACTTACTTCTATAAAAATGGTAACGTTCATTTTTATAATAACAGACCTTTGTAGTTCAGAGTAAAATCTAAATTCAGAAAACACTATCATTATTATTATTATTATTTTTTTTTTGGTTAATGGCTGGCATTTGGGTCTATTTCCCATTGGCCTCAGAAATGCCAGAATTGCTACTCTCTTATCGTTACCCAGTGAATGCCTAAGCCACGGAGTAGCTTAGGCATACTTTAGACGTGGAGTAGCGTCGCCCAAGTCATACAACCACAAACTGGCTTATAGGACGGCATTCACACAGAAGAAAGGACACAGAACACAGAGAAGGAGAAAGAAACGTCCATGCCCTGAGCGGGATTCGAACCCGCAACCAACGGCTCCGCAGTCAGGCACGCTAATCACTCGGCCATCTGGTCGCCACACTATCATTATTGTACTTGTGATTCTTAAACACATTTGTTCTGAAAAATAGCTTACTTCCGTTAAAAATTTAGTTTTACAAAAATACCTTTATCAAAAGTCTTAAATCTGATAGATAATTTGCAAATAAATACGCTAATATAAATTTATTTGCAGTTTTTTGTAACTTTTTTACTATTTTCAATAATTCAATAATTTGCGTTTACATTTTAGTGTCAATTGATTTAGCGATACTTAGATTCATTGTATCGTTTACACTATATCACAAAACGTCATTTACATTTAGAATTTTTGCATTGGAATAATTTTAGTTGGCTCTAATAAAAAATTCGAATATTTTATTTTATTCTAGTTTAATGGATAGAGATTAAAATATTTCACTGATAAGAATTCAGTTAAGAAAATATTTAACGTTATTATCAGAAAAAGTCCTTGTATTAATATTTTTTAATACTGGTGTTGTTTTAAATCAAAATTATAAAAATTTGTCGAGGCAAATAAAGTAGTTACTTGCAGCTTCTAATTTTATTAATATTTGCGTAATTCTGGCAAATATTGACGTTAATTTTTCACCTTGGGTTATCGATATAATGAAAGTCATTTTTGCTATGATAAATTTTTTTGGAGCGTTAAATTTCATCACATACTATACATATACAGTTTTTTTTATATTTAATACATAAATATACAGAAAAATAGCATTTTGCTTTAAAATTACATATAAAAAATGAGATTTAAATTATTCCTTTTTTATGCAAAATTTTATATTTTTTAACATTATTAAATCTAAAGAACAACAATAAAAATACTTTTGTAATAACACCATTTTCTTTTATCTTAGTTTACAACAAACGAACGAAACTCACGCATGAAAAAAAATGAATCAAAATGGCTAAAATGAGGTACACAAAATAAAGCTAACATGATTAATATAAAATGACGTTAATATGGAATACATAAAATCTGGCTAATGTAAAATGCATTTAGTAGGAATAATGTATAAAGTAGGACTATGTAATGTAAAATGCATAGTGATTTTAGGACTAATAAAATACGCAAAATATGATAGATTCATATGAGATATAAAAATTGGGGCTCATATGATTTCCATAAAATTAGAATAACATAAAGTGTACAAAATAAGAGAAATATCAATTTCTTTTTGGAATTTAAATAGTGTTTACTCATATTTAGTAAAAAATCTTCCATCCCATTTATTCATTACAAATATTCTCAAAACATAAAAGGAAAAAAGAAATTCTCATTTGATTAATATTCTTTCTTTGCTTCTTTTTTTTTAACTTTCCATTTTCACTAGTCATGCAACACTTACAAACACTGTACACTGTAAAAAATTCCGGATGAAACAACGGTATAAAGTACCGGCACATTGAGCGAATCATCCGCTTTTCCGAAAAATCCATTTTTACCATAAAATATTATACCGTACTTTTTACAGTGGTTTTAAGGAAATTATTACTGCAAAAATTCTGGTATATTAGTTTTTTTTCCGTAACACGCTCCGGTAAAAATGGATTTTACGGTAAAAAAAAAGCGGGTAATCTGAGAGTCGGTTCTTTATTTCGTAATTCCATCCGGAATTTTTTACAGTGCACTAAATCTCACTTATTTCACATAAAATTATAATTATCTCTTAACTTTCTTTCTTTCTTTTTCTTACTTTCCAAATTCACGTCATGCAACACTTACAAATACTGAACTTTGTAAAATATTCCGTATCAAATAACGGTATAAAGTCCGGGCACATTAAGTGAATCATCCACAAAAATTTCCTTTTTTCGCAAAATCCATCATTACCTTAAAATATTATACCGTAATTTTTACGGTAATATTCATTCAATTATAGTGATTTAGTGATCTTACAGTAATTTTTACAGTAAAAATTCTGGTATTTTACATTTTTTGCTCCGTAACATGCTCCGGCAAAAATGAATTTTTCGGTAAAAAGAACCGGTAACCTGAGTGTCGGTATTTTATTCCGTAATTTTATTCGGAATTTTTTTACAATGCACTAAATCTTATTATTTCACATAAAATTATAATTACCCCTTAATTTAATTTCTTTGTTTTTCTCTTTTGTCAGTGGAAATGTTACTAGGCCTAAAACTGATGTTTTACATTCACGAAGTACATTTTAATATACATTATGATCATTTTTTTCCACTGTCCACCAGCAGAATGACCTTTTAGTCATACATCTGAGGGGCAGATTTGTTGGCCACTCTTTCAGGGGCACCATATTAGGAGGGCCAATGTTGCTCCTACAGTAAGAACAGATAGTACAGAGAATGAAAAAATATCCATGCCTTGCCCGGGATTCGAACACAGAACCTTTCTGATGCAAGGTCAGTTCCCTTCATTATGATCATAGTGTATATTAATGTTCATAGTGAATATTAATATGTAATTTTTGTATCTATGTAAAATAATGACGCCAGTAAAATATCCATATTCAAAGTCACAAATCAATTTTTAATAGAAAAGTTTTTTTTAAAAAAAGTGCTTTTTATCACAATTATAGTCGAATTTCATCAAAATAAAGAAAAACCTGAAAAATATATATGTATAACCACTCTATTTCTTTCAGAAAGAAAATGTAATGTCAACAAAGGTTAGCATATTTTTGCACATTTTATCCACTCGAGCATATTAGCATATTTTATTCACTCGACTGTTGCTGGTAATTTTAATAGATTCTTTTTCCTCTGGTCGAACTCAGTTCGGAACTGTGAAACTTTAATTACATTTTTGTTTTATTCTTACACTTAATTAATTCTCAACTTCTAACGTTATTTAAATAACAATTTTTGACTTTTAAAAATATGATTGCGAATTTGTTTGCAATTTCGCTTTGGAAAATCTTTGCGTAACTCATTAACGAAAATGATGGTAACTACATTACACCTAGTACAAAAGTATTTGATAACTGAAAAGTACTATTTATATGACTTAAGTACTACTTAAGGATCGACCCATCAACATAAGATATAAGCACTTTAAAAACGAAAATATTTTGACAATCACATATGTTTATACATTAAATTGAAATACATGAATTCCTTTTTCACGATTATGATTTTGTTGTCATTCACTTTATTCTTTATTGAAAATTTCTTTTCAAAACAAATGAAGTCACTAAATAAAAAAAAATATTTGTTCGATGACAAAGGAAAAAGCAGGTGCCACTGGCATTACAATAATGCAAACGAATCGATTATCTTTGGAAATGGGAAAAATTTTTGCGCACATCATTTTTAATAAAGTTTTTGTTTTCGTACATTTTGTTGTTCTCTATACAATGGATTAATAGAAAAGTAATAAACTTATTACTGTTTGCTTACTAATTTGATGTTTAGAAAAAGTTAATTTTCATAAAGTTTGTGCTTTAGGTGTTAAAGTTTCTCTTTATAAATATGTTTGTTTACATAAAAAAAAAATGATGCGTTTAAATTAATAATTCATTTATTTTGGTTTAGGTAAATATCATTTTTATTTTTTAATGAGTACAAGGAACGAAAATAGGAATAAAAATGCATTATTCAACATTTATGGAATCAAAAAATAGCTTAATGAACAATTGTCAATTCATCAGCATAACTTTTGTTAAAGCTTCACCAAACAATAATTTAGACATCTTTAAAGATAATGATCTCTAATTTTAATTAGTTTAATTCATTTTCTTTTATTTGAAAATCTTTTGTTTTTGATATCATTTTTTATCAAAACTGAATCTGTGTATCATTTAGAGTTAAGACTCACTGTCAAATTCATAAGACAGATGTTTCATGGTTTTCTAAGATTGATCGGTAATTTGTTTTCGCGTTTTTTGACTAAATCTTCAAAAATGAAACGATTTTTCTCACAAAATAAATTTTCTTAAGAAAAATACATATGCTTATATGTATTATCCGATCCAGTACCCCTAGAGGTACTACTTGTTATGGGAATAAGGAGGACTTTGTGACTAGACAGATTGAACTTGCACCAGTCATCATTACACGTGGAGTTTTCGGCCTGCTAGATTCGATCTCCCTTTTGCACGAACGTAAGTCCAGCGCCCTACCAACCACTACTTTCTCATTAGTGTGCCATTTAAGTATATAATAAAAATTCTCCAGCAACTTTTTCATCTCATCTCGTTTTAAAATCGCTAGTGCTGCCTGGTAAGTGGTTTTAGGTATGGTACGAGGTTGTGGTTTCCTGGTTTTAACTCTTGTCAATGACTGAGTTTTTTGCTTAGTCCAACTGAGTACCTGTTAGCTCATAAATTTTTTACACTACTTTCCTACTTTTGTGATGATGTAATGTTTTGCATCAATTCCAGTGCTTTTTAAAAAATACGTATACTCTCGCTCTCGTCAAAATCAAGGGGTGAGCTTTCGTCTCCTATTTCTCGTGCCCGTGCTATTTCGGGGTTAGGCATTCAAAGTAATGCACCAAGAAGTTTTAAATTTATCCATCTCTTACGTCGGGAATGATTTCATTTCTTTTTTTACACGTTAGATGGCTGCATCAAACACTATTTTTAATGTAACTTGAGATAGTTTATTTTAAACTAGATGTCAGTACAGTCCATATATATNTATTTCACTGATATATATATATATATATATATATATTTATTTATTTATTTGCGATGTGTATTTCGTGCTCTGTTATTTTTTTTAATATTGTGTATCTGTACATTATGAACTCAGAGTTACAAACATGGGCATATTGAGTACATATGGAGTTTTGAATTTGAAGCTAAAAAAAATCCAAAAATGAAAAATATGAATATATATATTGTACATACAGCTTTTTAATACAATTTTCATGAATAAAAAATAAGCAATTTTATGACCATTTTCTGAAAAATTATAAGATTGTTAAGCGGTTAAAGCAAAGAAGATAGCAATATCCCTAATTTTTTAACTCGGTTTCAAACGGTTTCTTGAATAATGCAGTGCAGTCTAAATTAATTAATTTCTTTTCTAAATTTTAATTTCAGGATTTTAATTTCTGCAGGATACAGTAAATACAGCATCGCTCTTAGATCATCTCAGAAATAGTAGGAACACAAATTATTGTTTCAAAATAGCCCAGCTATAAAATCGTGGTTAGTTTAGGATCGTTGTCTCCTAAAGCCAATACATTACCCTAACATAGTTCCCAGTACTCGCTTTACACTTAATCGTTCAGAACTGGTCAAGGGTGGTGACCAACCATGCATTGACTAATCTTTCTCTAGAGGTTCGTAACTAGAAGACCAGCTGGAGTCTTTTGGGTTCAGACTATTTGTTACAACTGATAGTCTCTTTTTTATGCTATATTTGTTCCTTTTTTTAACTCTTCTTTTACTATTTTCCTTTTGCTGTTGTCTTTTAATTCTGCTGCATTGAAAATTTAAAAAAAAAACATTCTTCAATATCTTAATAGTTTAATATTAGATAGCAACGAATTTAATGACTCAAAAAGAACAACATAGATACAGATTCTTAGAAATTACATACTCATTCTTAAAATTAAATTCAGAATCAGACATTTGATTTTATTATTTACGCAAGAATATTTTTAAACATTTAAATAGTGTTTTGGAAACTTTGATTGTTGTTAATATTACAGTTTATAACTTTCTGAGGACTAGTTAAAGTACGTAAATTCAATTGGCATTTCATATGGTCACTAAAATTATAAGTTTAACTTTAGAATGTTTTGAAACCATGCTCATTAATTAATCTGGCAAAGTTTCGAAGAACTTTCTAGATAAAATTCTCGGTTAAAATTGCATAATTATTTTAGTAAGTTATCCAAACACGATTTGCGTTAGCTTATGATATTTTCTAGTTTATATTCAAGACAACAACATCGTCTGGTCTAGACTCCAGTTTATAAGTATTTTAGTCACATATTTAATGTACTTAAAATTTTTAAAAAAAATGTATATCTATATATCCTAAGCAATTTATATGTTTTATTTTAAGAAATGGGCTAAACATCAACACATGATGTATTTTGAAGAAATTAAGTTTGTTCATTAACTGTCGTAATTTTAATATCAATAAATACATTTCTTTAGATATTACAGAATTTAAGCCACCTTTTACAAATAATTGCCTCAAACTGCATAGCAACTATAATATTTACCGTAAATATAATATTGCAATTAACCGTAATGCTTTTCTAAGAAATGCGCTGCTTTGCAGAACGTACATTTTAAGAAGTAGCATTGCCTTGATACAATGGTCAGTCGAAACCTAAAACATTGTTCCTATCGATCAAATTTACACAAAAAAATACTGTATATAAAAATAGATAACTTTTAGATTTGAAGAAGAAATCATTGTTTAGTTTTTACTTAACATTTAGTATAAAAATTTAATTTCCCCAAAATTTGTACACCTTTAAACGCGAGTTCTAAGCATTTGAACAATACATGACTGTATGTATGAGAGACTCAGTAAACTTAGATGGTAACAGTTTGATTATGCAAGTCAACTACAACACGTCATTATAAATCAAACGGAAACCATGGCATTTCTGTTATGTAATGAAGGAATACAAATCATGCAAGCAGCTATATATTTATGATGGAATATTATGCAGTTTATTGTGAAAATTATACCCATGCAAACAATGCTATGTTTATTTAGTTTTAATAAATGTTCGAAACTTGCAATAAATTCATAATGATTCATAACAATAATAAATTAGTTATGTTATGAATTAATTCACTTGCAATAAATCATATATTTATGATGGAATGTTGTGCAGTTCATTGTGAAAATTATACCTATGTAAACAATGCTAAGTTTATTTAGTTTTAATGAATGTTCGAAACTTGCAATGAATTCATAATGATTCATAACAATAATGAATTAATTCTGTTATGAATTAATTCACTTGCAATAAATCAAAAGGAAATCAGGTGGTAAAATAACTCTTATGATGACAATGATGTCTGACCAAAGCACGTTTTACTCAAAAATACTTTAAAAATAAATTTATTTAGAGTGTTAATTAATAAGAGTTAGTATATTTTAACTTTCTTTGAGCATTTACTACTTTTTGTTTTATTCTCAACAAACAGAGTTCTTGTTCCAAAAGAATTTATTTGTTAATTAATTTTCTGAAACACGTAATCAATATTTCGCCACCCCCTATACTTTAATATTGCAAAATTCGCCAACGGTTATATTAAATTACTTTAGGCTTTTATTATTTTAAACAATTTCTCATAGGCTTTTGTTTGAACGTATTATGATTAATTTCAATATATTTTTTTAAGGAAGAGAAAGAGTGACCTTTAAAATGATTCCATGGTTCACTGACAGTTTCCGTGGAAATTGGATTTCTAATTTTTTAATTGGAACTTTAAAAATATTAAAATCTTGAAGTTCATGGTATTTTAAAACACATTTAGGGAAATTTCAAGCAAAAATTGCTTTAAATTTATAATATATGAGTGATTCGATAAGTCGCCAATTTTAATGAAGATTTAAAAATAATGACAACTTCTTCAAAACAATTTACTGACACAAGTCGTTTTAGAAATCTGTCATAATAGCACATATATTAATGTATTTTACTTCCTTAAATGTTATATTTAAAGTTACAAAATATGTATTATTAAAAAATTAAATAAACAGACTATTCTATGCAAAGATGTACACCGAAGAGCCATTACATTATAACCGTCCTGATAATAACATGTAGGACCACCTTTAGCCCCCAAAACTGCTAGCACCCGCCGTGGCATTGATTCCACAAGGTGCTGAGAGGTAGTCTCAGGTATCTGGTACCAAGGGCTCACCAACTGGTCCTGCAATTCCCTCACATTGCGAGGGGGTAGCGTGGCAGCACGAATTTGGTTTTCCAAGTAGGACCACAAATGCTCTATTGGTTTAAGGTCAGGTGAATTTGGGGGCCAAGACATGACTTGAAAGTCACTGGAATGTTCCTCGACGATTCGACTCTTATGACATGGTGCATTATCCCGTTGGTTAATACCATCCCCCGCAGGAAAAACTGCTGCCATGAATGGGTAAACCTGGTCTGCAACTATGTTTAAGTAGCTTACCGACGTCAGTGATTGTTCTATGAGGATTATGGGTCCGAATGTGCCCCATGAAAACATTGTTCCTGGGAGAGAAACCAAGAAAACCTGGGCGAGCCCATTGGTATAGATGGAGGGTGGTCATAATGGAATGACTCTTCGGTGTATATTTACAAAAGAACCTTTTTTATTTCCTTTTCGAAATTTTTTTTTCGATAATAAATTATACATTTATTTGAATTCTAAGGTTATGCATTTATTTGAGATTTAATTATAAATTATCTTAAAATAAAGTGCATACTTAAAATTTGCTATTTATATTGAGTCACTATACCATTGATAGCTTGAAGCACAGGTTTGAAGTCAAATTGATAGTTAATAATCAGGATAAACAATTTAGTATTTTTTAATTTCCAATTCCGTATTACACCAAAAAGGATCATTATTGCCTCTATTTTATAATAACTAGTTCCTACTACTTCCTAATTTATTATATTTCAGAAAAACAGTTTTTCGATTTCTCAGAAGAGTTACTTGATTCAAAATGCATTTCTTCAATTATTGGAAGAAATAACTGCTCTTGATTAATGATCTCAAACAAATAACTAATTATATAGTTAGGTTTAAATTCATTTTCTTTTAATAGTTAGACTAGAAATGCATTTATTTTTCCGTTTTTAATTTAAGCAAAGCGCAATACAAAGTATCTAATTTGCATTTAAAAGTAGCATTTGCAAAGGTTCCCTTAATTTAATGAGATTTATACTCTAAAAGATCATTAATAAAACTTACATTGCCTAAAAATGTTTTACTATTAATTTAGTACGTTAATAACTTACCTATAAAAATTAATAATAGAAAAATAATACATTTCTATTGGTATAAATGAAAAATACGTTGATTGGTACAAAGTACACGCTGTTTTTTAAATTTATATTTATTCTGGGGCATTTAATTTTATAAAGCGATTGATTTCATAAACTACCCTTTCAATAATAGAAAGGAAAAAAAAGGTCTCAAAATTTTACTTTTGCACTGAAAGTTAAAGCAATTACTACATTTATATTTTATTTTAACAGTTTTAAAATACATTAGAAAATTTGATAAAGCATTTACAGATTTTTAAAATACTACCTTATTAATGTTTGATCAATAGAATTTTAATTAAATTTGTTTGAGAGTTCATTAAAATTGTTTGATTGCTCATTAATATTGTTTGAGCGAGTTCATTAAACTTTTTGTAACTATCAATATTGCATTGAGTGCCAAGGGTAAATTTTCGACGATAATTCTTTTTTTAATTTAGGCATGCTTCTAACTAAAATTTAATGAAAGTTAAATTGTAACATTAAATTTCAGAATATGTAGATGGTTCCTAGAAAAATATGATTAAAAACCAATTAAAAAGTTTTTATAGATATACTGGCTTCACTTTTTTTTTTAAATAATTGACAAAATGAATGTTCTTTACATATATATTTTATTTAATTAAAGATGAAAACATTTATATTTGACTTTTTTTCAACCATACCTTTTCATTCTCTCTAAACAGCGAATGGCTTTGAATAAGTGATGATTATAGATATTGAATAAGGATGATTGTTCAATAATTTTCCATATTTCAAAAGCCGTTTTCATTTGGATTCTTAAACACTCTCCTCTCTGTTTCATAAATTATTTTACCTTTAGCATTCAATAAAAAGTAAAATTCACACCAAGAGCTTTGTTCTTTTTAATTGTGTGTGGGAGACTAGATTCCGTTATCCATATGCTACTCAGGTATTTAAGAAACAAAATTTTCAGAAAAACAATTTTAATTCGTTTCCTACAGAATTGGTTTTAAAAAAAACTACCGGTTTTATAATCCAATGAACCACAATAATTTTTACCATATTGAAATACAAAAACAAAAAACATGAATAAAGTTTTATGATTGTTGTTGCTGTTAATTTACGTCGCACTAGAGCAGCACAATGGGCTATCGGCGACGGTCTGGGAAACATCCCGGAGAATGATCCGAAGACATGCCATCACAATTTTGATCCTCTGCGGAGGGGATGGCACCCCCGCTTCGGTAGCCCGACGACCTGCGCGCGAAGTCGAGCACTTTACGGTAGCACAGTTTAACGAGGACCAATACCGCACACCCTCGGTCCCTACGCAGACTGATCCAAGTGGTCACCCACCCGCACACTGACCGTAGCCAGTGATGCTTGACTTCGGTGATCTGCTGGGAACCGTGTCTTAGCGATCAGTTCACTGCGGGACTAAAGCTTTATGAAGATTGGTTTTTGCTTTAGTCTATATAGAGCAAAGCATGTTCTATTCTTCGTTGGATCCATATACTGGTTAATCAAGTAAATTTGGCTAAAATCAGATTAATTTTGTAGTCGAATTTTTTTTTAAAAAAATTGCTAGTTATCAAACATTAATATATTTAAAATGAATTAAAATATAAAAAACAATACATAAAAAAATCTATAAAATTTGTGATATTTCAGTCAGATATAATATTTGGTAAAGAAAACTTTTCGTAAATAATCGAAGGGAACAGTTCTTTTCTGAAACTATAAAAATAATAATTTTCTGAAAAATATAGTGATCATAAATAAATCTCAGATAGTTAAGTGTTTTTATCGATGTTGTTCTCTGAGAAAATTGCAATAAAAGAAAATCCATTTCCTCATATTTCTTCCCAATATGGACAGATAAATTTATGCCTTTATTAATCTTTCTGAAAATTCTGCCCACATAAATACAAAAAGAACTACAAAAGAATACAGTTGTAAGAAAAGTAAAAAAATAATATGCTTATAATTTTTAGATGACTCTTAGGAATTACTTATGAACTTAAATTTTCATTTGAATGAAAATAAAAAATACTTCTATCATAGATGGTGAGTGGTTTGCTAAAAATTATGTAATGTTTGTATTGAAAAAAAAACATAATACGAAAGAAAAAAATAAAGGATAAAAACATTACATTTCTAATATATTATTGCTATATTATTAGGATCTATATTATCATACCATATCATTATACTATTCTATATTATTATGTCATTAATTCGATTCGCATTTTAGTATTATAGTAAACATAATTTTCACAAAATATTAACTTTATTTTCATATATTTAAAATATCTACAGATAAATTTAAAAAATATGTATGTATTTTAATATCTGTATATTAATTTAAAATATTTATATATTATATTTAAAATATCTATCTAGATTAATTTAAAATATGCATCTATTTTTTATTTTATTTCAATTAGTGCAATATTTTGTGAGCTATGCAATTATAAATGAGGCAGAGTAAGTAATTTACTTTTCCGGGTGGAAAATTTATAATGAGGAATACGCATAAAGAAACGTTTTTATTTATATCACCAACAGATTATAAATTTTTTTTTCTAAATTTATTTTTTATTGATAATTCATTTATTTAAGTATAACTATAGATTCTATTTATAAACTCATTTTAGTAGAGAAACATTATTTTTCTAAAAAGTTAAATAAGAAAGTTGATTAAGTTATAAATAAATAAAAGATACGCTTAAACAATAAACAACAAATGGTGGGTACATTTAATAAATAAACAGTTTAGTAAAATTAATCGTTTCAGAATCAAAACAAAAAAAATTCACCAAATAAAAAATCACATTAATTATACAATTATGCAATTTTAATAATTTTAGCGAAATAACAATTATTAAAAAAAAGGAACAGGATTCGGTCGTTTTGCACTGATTTTTCACAGGCACCAAATTAATATTACTGCTGAGATCCAAAAAATAGGCTCAAAAAGCAACGCCCTAAACACACGAATTTAGAAAACCGAATTAAAAACGGAAACAAAATGAAAACGAAAGTAAGTTAATAGTATATCACAGGGGTGGCGAACCTTTATGCACCAACGTGCCATTTTTTCTAAAAAATTGTTTAATTTGGTCATAGACATGCCGTCAAACGACTTCGTGATTATTGGGAAAATAATAACACTAAATGCTAACAACTCAAAACTCTTTATTTATTATGAAAAAGAATACATTTCGCAATGTCTCAGTTATACACGTAATTCAACTTAAAGTAACATTGAGTTCTGTTGTTGCAGATTAGATGACCAATAACTTATTTTAGGTTGTAAGATGTTAGTTTAAGCTGGTCTGTTAATTTTTTTTTTGCTAGTTATTTATTGTTAGCTTGTTTTTTATGGTAATTAATTGTTTTTTGGCATTAATTGTAATTTTTTTGTTAATAATTGTTTATTTTTTTATGTTTGTTTTTGTGAATTTTAATTTAATTGGTAAATTGCTTCACAGTGAACTTCGTGATCGGTGGCGTGCCCAAAATATTATGTGGCGTGCCATAAATGGCACGCGTGCCATTGGTTCGCCATCCCTGGTATATAATATCAAGCGCTAAAGCTGCATTAAATGTGATCACCATAACATAGCGCAATAAAGACAAAAAGAAAGGATTGTGATGGAATATTTTGCTTTGGCTATATTAATACAATATTACAAAGCACTCCTTTTTGCGGATATAATCGTGTGAGCTGATGAAGAGATTATATCTTTTCTTTATTCTGTTTTCCGGATTTTTAATAATTTATTTTTAGATAAAAAAATAAATAAAAAATTTTTTTTAAATACTTTGAAAAAATAACTTTAATAATTTTTCTTCTCTTATCATTATTTCTTATTATTTTCCATATTTTCACAATATTTTAAGAAAAAAAAAGAAAATATATTTATATATATATGTAATAATCCTGTCGACTTGTAATAACAGGGCTACATCTCTGTTATCATTGGTGTATTAATACTAATAAATGCAATCAAAACCATAATAAGTTATCAAAAGGTTTATTAAAAGATATGCTGGTGGTTATAACAGTTCACATCCTCAAAGGAGGGGGTGTGGACAAGACTCCGGATGGTTCCGACAGATGTTTTGTGGAACACGTTATTCAGCAAGAGACATGCGAAAACCTTAGGTCTTGCGTTAAATACAAACATATTTTGGTGTAATTAGGTTACAGTCGTACATGCCATTGTAACTCAACGCACTATGGAAAATCATTTAATGCTTCCTAATATGGAAGTGAAAGAGGGACAAGATTCTAAAAATAACTCCTCCTTTCAAATATAAATCTAATTATTATTCAATGGTATGTTTTCAGCCTTGAATTCCCAAAATAGAATAGCTCTACGCTTACTCTTTAACAAAGACATTTTATGAAACCGAAAGAGTTTTAATTCTTTTATTAATACGAAAGTATTTATTATTTTTGTATTGCATCCCCCCCCCCCAAAAAAAAAAAT
>NC_092207.1:25306489-25356241 GCF_043381705.1 Parasteatoda tepidariorum | reverse complement strand
TATATATATATATATAACGAAAATGAATTATTACAATAATTAATAATTACTAACTATCGTTCATTCACACCCCAATGATGCTTTAAAAAGCC
Organism: Parasteatoda tepidariorum; assembly: GCF_043381705.1. Taxonomy (NCBI): domain Eukaryota; kingdom Metazoa; phylum Arthropoda; class Arachnida; order Araneae; family Theridiidae; genus Parasteatoda; species Parasteatoda tepidariorum. The sequence goes on along the minus strand of NC_092207.1, from coordinate 25,356,149 downwards.
CTTTGTGGATGTTTCTTTTATTTATTATGTATCACGTGATCAGACAAAGCAAAAAGCGAGTACAGTCTTTTAGAAACGCATGTTTTTATGGATAATTCGCTTTCAGTCGATAGCGAGTCATTTTTCTTAAAAAATGTATAAAAACACAGTCATAATGCTTATTTATGAAGCGTTCACTCAGTTATTTCGTAAGTTCAACAAATTCTTCAGACATAAATTTTTCTTAAGTACTTTTATCGGATATTCATGAAAAATATATGATTACTTAATTAGATTAATAAAGTACTTTCTGAAATTTATGCCATGTTTTTATTCCTTTCTAGAATTATTTGACGTTATAAAATATCCTATTTTAAGAGCATCTGTATAGGTTAATAAAATTTAACTTCACAGTTTTAACATGTTTACAGGAATCTGATTTCTTTTAAATACACAATTTAAAGTTATTTAATGGTTACATGAAAAACTAAAAAATTTTCTAAATTCATGACGAAGTAATAAAATGTAATTAATCATTTTTGGTATAAAAAAGCAAAACTTTACATATAGGAAAAATTTTAAGTAATATTAGGTGCATTATAAACTTAAATTTTCATTCAGTTGCAAAAAAATAAAATTTAGTAGAAACTTACGTAAAAAAAAACTAATATATTTTTTGAAAAATTATTTCTTTCTAGTAATTGCTTAAACTCAATACTTTCTTTTAAATATTAAATACTTTGTAAAAGTTAAATCGTAATTATAGATGTTTTGTTATTTTATAGTAGCGTGAAAAAATGTCCCTAAAAGTAAGCATACATAAATACATAATATAGAGGCAGATAAATTAAATATTTATGGTAATATACGTCATATATAATCATCAAAACATGCACAATGACAAATAGTAGAGTTTGCATAAGTCATAAGAAGCGGAAAATAAGTTTTCTGAGAAATACTCTCTATCCATTTCTATGTAAAGATTTTATTGGGTTTATTTGTTAAGCAAAGCTATATTTAGATAATAAATCAAAGCAAAATCAGTTCGAGCATAAACAACCCATAAGCTATGAGTGAAGCTTAAAACAAACAAAAATACACTTAAATAAGTCAGATAATAACATTACATATTTGTTGGAATTCCTGCGTTTTACTTAGGAGAAATTCAATTTTTATAGAATTATAAGTACAAATAAAATGTTTTCAAAAATATTACGTACAATTAAATTTAGAGTTTTTAGAAGCTCTTGCTACAGCAGCGCTAAAAACTTTAGATATTTTTTTCAAATCACCAATTAAAAAATAAGTGCACAAAAATTTATTGTATTAATTATAATGGAACAATACTAATAGTCACTGTTAAGAAGCGGTGGTTCAGGTGATAGAGCGCTCGCCTCCCAAAGAGGTGACTCGAGTTCGATCCCAGCAATAGCTGGCCGCACCCAGCTCGCATTGCCGACAATGCGGACATAAAATATCCTCAGTGGTAGACGGATCATGGGTTAGAGTCCCCTTCCCGTCACGTAGAATTCGTATCAACCAGCCACCTCTGGGAATCGAACCTGGGTCTCCTTTTGGGAGGGTGAACGCTCTAACCCCTAAGTCGGCTTGGTATTTCTTTTTATATAAATTTTTCAAAGAAGGCTATAGCTATAATGGGCTAACATGCATAAATTTCCATCTGCTATGAAAAAATGTTTGGAGGTTTATAAACACAAAGTTCAACAAAAAAAAGAAGAAAAAAATTGTGATTTGTTCTCAGTTAACAAAAAAAAACACGATTTTGTTATCATCTTTTCTCATCTGGGTTAATTACCAATATTTATTATGGTTTCCCAATTCTTTGGCAAACAATAAAAATTTATTTTCTAGCAAACGATAAAAAATAATCGTTTGCTAATGATCACCAGCAGAAAGTAAGTTTTTAATATAATATTTTTTTAACGAAATTGAGAATTAATACAATTAATACTTGAGCTATTTATCAGAGGAAAAATAATGCAAAAATCATTTTTATCAAAATTGGGTGAAAGTAAACAGCAAATTGAAAAAAAAATATGCCGTATGGAAAAGTATAGAAACTAATTTTAAACGAATTCATCTTTTATTTTTTTTATACAAACATAAATTATGATGTGAGGGGATTTTTGTCATTATGACACGTTTCGCATTTTTAAAAAATTAAAGGGAAATTTAATTTTTTAAATAAATAATAAAATTTAAGAGGAATGTTTTTTTAAATTTAGGAACAAAAAGCAAAAAATTCATATTAATCAACATGTTCTAAAAATGGTTTTTAAAATATATATTGCTTTTCAGAAGTTTGAATTTATTTCTTCTTTATTATTATATATCTGTAGTAGAAGCATTATACTCTAAGCAATAATTTAAAAAAATTAAAAATAAGAAAGGCTTACAGGAATTAGAAAAATTTGAATTTAAAATTTTATTAAAATGATTTTGTCATACAGAGCGCATCTTTATTATCATTTAAAAATATTATTAAACAGCTACAGCTCGTATTTAATGTTTTTATCTTATTAAAATACCTTATTGAGCATTCGAATGTTTTTTTAAGTTACTCTTTGCAAAGAGAAGTACGATATTTATGTTTCAAATGTTAGATAGTTTTTTGTTCTAAGCATTTTGAAACTATCACAAAATGATATATCAAATACTTTTTTTAAAAAATTCAGAAGAAGTCAAATGTTTGTCAAAGAAAAGCATTTTATTTATTATTTTCCTTTATTTATTGAATAATTTGTTTCGGTTTATGGAGATGAATAAAAAAATAATATATATTTCAGGAAAATAAGTCAAATTTTTCCTTTTTGAGCTAGTTCGGAAAAAGAAAACAAATGAGACAGGAAACACTTTTTTATATTTATTAAAAAAGCTCATAGTGTTTAGATAACAAAACCAAAACTATTTTTTCTTCTTAAAAACTCATTTTAAGATGACATTAATGTCTTTTTAAAATGATGATAATGTGTTTAATAAATTATTTTTAAAGATTTGCGCAGTTTTTAGAACATTTTTCTGCACGTCAAATTTCGTGATTTTTTTTTGTAAGTATTTTTTTTCATGCTTGGAATCTAAAAAAAAGACTCGAGAGACTTCATTATTCAACCTATTCCTTTTCAATGATTTGACATTTCATGATATTAAATAATATTCCAAAAAAGGAAACCATTTATGTTTGCGTTATACTAAGACGTATCAAGTAATTTACAAATTACATTTCACAGGGTGCGTAGCCAAATCTTAACAAAAAATAAGCACCTTTTAAGTACTTTTTAAGCACTTGAAAGAATATTCTTAAGCACTATATACATTAACAAAATGCAAAATTCAAAGACTTTACATGATCATGATAAAATAACTAGTTTCTGATATAAAAAATAAAAAAAACACTCCTTTCTTGATTATATTAGTCACCATAAAAAGATCGAGAGATTATTCGGTTCGATTTCAGAAGGTGGAAAATGAAGCTTGAAGTTTAGAATATCTTGCAAAATGCAGCAAAGTTAGACATGAGAGTGCAAGAATCTCACCGAACCCAACTCAGTAGACGCACATGCGAACCCGCAAGTATTTAATCAAACTTGTAAAATGATTGGCGCTTTCATACGCTACGGACCGACGGTATGCCAAAATGCATCATTGCCTTTGAACGAATTGTGAAAACGCTGAATAGAACAACGTGAAAATCAAGCTCTTGCATAATACGTGGCGAAAATTGACATGGTAAAGAAAAAAATCTCATTTTCGAAAAGGAAAAATTAAGCACATCTTAAAAACATCCAATAAAAAAAACACCTTTAAGAGCTTTTAAAAAACGAAAATCGGAAATAAGCACCTTTAAACACTTTTTGAAAACGCTATGCTGTGAAATAGAAATACATAACAATAGTTAAATGGGTTATACTACATGTTAGCAGATTTTGTTAAGGAAAATTTGCCCTAAAATTGACATTGTGAAATTTTTAAGTAAGAAATTCCTTAGTGTAAAATTTTTACTGTAAGACTCTTTAGTGTAAAGCTCCTTGCTGTAAAATTCTTTGTTATGAAATTCTTTGCTTAAAATTCTTAACTTAGTAAAAAATTATTTCGGCTTCGTACCTAACCAGTTATATTGCTTGTATGCATTACAAATTCGATCATCTCACCAAAATTACCTTTTTCAATCTAGATAGACGTTTTTTTTTATTTTAATCAACAGAAAATAAGTTTTGTTTTCCTTTTATAGAAATTTTTGTTTATATGTTGGTCAGTAAAAAAGGTAATTTTATAATTCAGAACTTGGTTATCATTTTTTAATTCGTATACTTGAAATAAATGGACTTAATGTAAAAAATGGAAAAATTTCTCACTTAAAAATATCATTTGTTTGTTTCTTTATAAACTGAAATGGAATAGAGAATAAAATGAAATTCATTGGGAAAACAACGGCACAAAAATTGGAAACTCTAAAAAAATAAAATTTAAAATTTTTCTTTTCTTTTTGTTCCAAACAGTTTGGAAACTACAAAATTACTTTTTGTTCCAAAATTTAAAGTTTTTTAAAGGTTTTAAGAAAAAAGGTCTTGCACTGTGAAATTATAACTTCGTACGAACAAGACTAAAAAGGCAAAACAAACTGCTTTTTTTTTTAAATATTTTTAACTTAATAAACAAAATCTTCTTCCTGTACAAGCATTAGACATTTTAAGACTACTAATTAAAATAATGATAAGTCGATTTTATTATTATTTTTTTATGTTTAAATCAGAAATAAACGATGCTGTTTTGTCGTTCTTCAACTACTTATTAAAAATGAATATTTTTCTAAGAAATGAGACTTTCTTGATTTATTATAAATCTATCGGATAACTACCTATAAAGCTTATAAATATTTTAGGTTTTGGAGGCATACATGTGATTGTGATAAGATTTTAAGTTTATTATGAGCTCTATAATAACTTCGTTCCCGTGTAATAGTACGCATCCCGAATTTTCACTAATATTTCTTGTATTAACTTCCCATTTTGAAAAATAAAAAATTACCGATTTAGAATATTAAACATTTAGGTTTATCATGAGCTCAATAATAAGTTCCCGTGTAATAGCACGCACCGCGAATTTTGACTAATATTTCCTGTATTAACTTCCCATTTTAAAAAATAAAAATTACCGATTTAGATTATTAAACATTTAGGTTTATCATGAGCTCAATAATAAGTTCCCGTGTAATAGTACGCATCCCGAATTTTGACTAATATTTCCTGCTTCCCATTTTGAAAAATAAAAAACTATCGATTTAGATTATTAAACATTTAGGTTTATCATGAGCTCAATAATAACTTCGTTCCCGTGTAATAGTACGCATCCCGAATTTTGACTAATATTTCCTGTATTAACTTCCCATTTTGAAAAATAAAAAATTACCGATTTAGATTATTAAACATTTAGGTTTATCATGAGCTCAATAATAAGTTCCCGTGTAATAGCACGCATCCCGAATTTTGACTAATATTTCCTGAACTTCCCATTTTAAAAAATAAAAAATAACCGATTTAGATTATTAAACATTTAGGTTTATCATAAGCTCAATAATAACTTCGTTCCCGTGTAATAGTACGCATTCCGAATTTTTACTAATATATATCCTGTATTAACTTCCCATTTTGAAAAATAAAAAATTACCGATTTAGATTATTAAACATTTAGGTTCATCATGAGCTCAATAATAACTTCGCTCCTGTGTAATAGTACTGGTCCCAAATTTTGACTTATATTTCCTTTATTAATTACATTTCGAAAAATAAAAAAATACATATTTAGGTTATTAAACATATCTCTCTTGAAATGCAAAGACAATTTCAGATTACCAAGAATGAATTGCCTTTTGAGAAGAGATTTATTTTCCATTGAATACCTTTCATCTTTCCAGGTATTTTGTCTTAACAACTATTAATCAGATTGCTGCACGAGATTTTAATCTTTTCCTACTATCTTCCAGGCCAGTGGTTCCATTAATGGTGTTTCTGAGAAACCCTGGAGCTTCGTGGAACAGTTAAAGGAATTCCGCAAGTTAGTACTTTTAATAACCAATCATAGTTTCGAAACCTCCGATTTCCTTGAGATTCAACTTATAATTCATAATTTATTTAATTTTTCGGTTGCTTTTATGAAGTTATTTCAAGTAAAATGTCAATGAAATAGAAATGACATTTTTGGAAAGAAAATATAATATTTCTAAAAATAATATATAGAACAAATTATGAAAAGAAGAAGCATTTATAAAACATTACATTAATATTCAAATCAAACTAATTAAACTATAACTAAATTCTTTAATAAAGAAGGATGTTTCCCTAATAACAGGGTGATTAGCCGAATTATTTAACAAAAAATGAGCACCTTTTAAGCACTTTTCAATCGCTCAAAAAATATTTTAAGCACTTTAAAAAATATCATAATTAGGCAGGGTTGGACAGTTTTTGACAACTGACGGTTTTATCTTGTTTTAACGTCATGTCAAAAAAACATTTGTCATTGTTTTTGACAATTGTCAAAAAAGCATTAAATTTTGAATCATGCAAAACGAATGGCGTTTTCATACGCTACGGACTGACAATACGCCAAAGTAGATTGGGGTTGAATTAATTGTGAAAACGTTGAATAGAGCAATGTGAATTTTTTTTTGTTGCATAATTCCTAGCGAAAATCAATATGGTAAAGGAAAAATCTCATTTTGAAAAAAGGGAAATTAAGCACTTTTTAAAAACACCCAATGAAAAAAGCACCCTTAAGGGCTTTTAAAAAACGAAAATCGAAAAAAAGCACCTTTAAGAACTTTTTAAAACACTACGCACCCTGAATAATTATTTTTAACGTATATAGCAGTTATTTTAAATTTTCATTTCATTGTATATCATCTGCTTATATTATTCTTTTGCAACCTATATATTAGAGGGACCGGAAGGTAATGTCATTTCGGCTCATGAAATATTCGTTAGTCTAAAAAACCTATTCATTTTTTTCAATACATTTCGATTCATTTTCGATCCGGCATCGAAAGATTTTTGCAAACGAGGATGAATACATTATTAATTAAAAATAAAATCTTGATAACAAATATCAAAAGCACCGAAACGACATTACTTTCCAGTCCCCCTAATATATACACCATAAACAGATTCATAACTAGACTAGATATATCACAAGGACTGTAAATTCAACTGCCAGATTTAAGACATTATTTAAGATTTTTAATGATAAAACGATGAAAAAACTTCCTTCCTCTAATTAAATATTTTAAAAATAGTCTTTTATAATGTTCAGAACTACTTTAATAAACTATATTCTAAAGTCGGAGTTCCACTGAAAGAGAGTTTATTAGTTAAAGTTTCTTAGCCGAAAAAAAATTGGGAAGCGCTATTTTAGTCAATGCAGTAATTTTCTAATGGTAACACATGCCAATCCAACGTTAAGCCAGAAGTGCATTAGAGATAGAGCTAATAAAGAATAAAATGTCTCTAATGTCACGAAAAAAATCGCGATCCTAATTGGGAGCGCAATGCATGTTTTATCTGAAAATATTTTACACTAAACATTGCATTTACTTTTTAATTTATTATTTTTTCTGAAACCCTTTGGTAATGAACTACGAGTTCTTGCATTACAAAATCATAAATTTTTTTTTTCAGGAATTTTATGGAAATTAATAAGTACAAGCGATGGTTTTAGTTTCGAAATAAGTCAAAAATTGTCATCTATTTTTCAGATGTTTTCAATAGGTAGGATTCGGTCGTGGTCGAAATTTTGGACCCATTATTGATACATTCCCTTTTTGCGCATTTAGTCATATTTCCGGAACTAATGAAACGAACCATTTTTTTTGCACATCACTTTAGGACATACTTATTCAAAGAAAACAGCATCAATTAATATACTTAACTATTTATTATTTTTTATTGGTTATTTTAATAATGTGCTAAAACAATCAAATTAAACTTTTACACCATTTTAATATTAGGCGGATTTTGTCTCCATGATAAAATTCAACATTTAAAGGTAATCAGCTGATCAGTTCTTGAGAAAGAAGTATTTTAAAATACGACTTCATTAAGGCGAATGAATACGCAAAATAGGAAATTGACAATAAGGGTTCCAAATCTTTAACTGCTCTTTTGTCTGAACTGTCAGGACTATAATTTTTAAAACTGGTCCCTACGATATAAAGATCGAAAATCCTAATCTGTTGATAAAATGTATATTTTTTTTAAAAAAAAGTATGTTTTTGCGTCGAATATTGCAACTTAGAATATCATCTTCACAAATCAATTAACATCTTTAAGGTCAGTTTCTCGAGCCATTAATACTGAGCCTTTAGTACGTGAAAATTCAAACATTTGATCAAAAGTTATTCAGCTGTGCATAATGCATTATAATTACAATTATTAAAATCTTTTCCTCATTTCACTAAAATACCTCACTTGAAATTAAATACTGATACGGTAAATATAACACACCTATTAAAATAATATTAATCAAGTACAGAATTAAATAAAACCAAATATAATGTTATAATAATGTATATCTATTTCCCCTGTAGATATAAAGAAAAATAACTGTACATATAAAGAAACAAATTGTAGAAATCCAGCTACATGTGCGTGCCATTACTATAAAAACCAAAACTATATATAAAACTATTTTAAAATTATTCCCAATGGAAAACGTACTCATTTAATCATTTTTAAGTAGCAAATGAGAAATAAATAAACTAAATAAATTTGATTTTAGTTAATCTCAAAGTTTTATTAACCAAACATCTTGATAGAATGTTTTTTCAATGGTTTAAAAAAAAACTTAAATTTCACTGTCGTATTGATAAATTAAATACATTTAGCTCAAATTTTAGATTAAAAGCTACGCAAGTCTCTTTATTCTAATTAAAATTTTTANGCACCATCTGTAGCAGCTGATATAATATTCTTCAATGGAATTCCTTTTTCAGCACAAAACTTTTCCAGTGTTTTAAATACGGTTTCTCCTTTCTTGTCAGTCTCTAAATTTCTTGCAAATAAAAGTTCTTGACATATTTTTTCATCTTTAATAAATCTCACGAACTGAATTGAGAATTTACTAGTCTTCAGATGATTGCACAATGACTTTTCAATGTTTTCAGCCATTTCATCAATTCGTCTTTGGACAGAAGTATTGCTCAAAGGAATTTTTCGAATTATATCTGACACCGGTTTATGGAGCCGGTTTCTGTTTATCGAATTGTCTATGAATCCATATTTAATATATTCTACTCTACACTGTATTGCCGTTTCTTCTTTTTTGCTTCCGACATGGCTTTGTTTTCAAAAATATGTAAATAAAGTGTTAAACTTAAATACTTGTTTAAAGATAGCGCGCGAAACCACAAATGAAAATATAAGAAAAATTACAAGCTTTTATATTCACCTTATCCATAGACGGAGCTTATTTTCGCTTGCAGACGAATTGATCCACATGAACTTCCGGAGCAACCGGAACTTGTTTCTTTCATAATGTTTTTACATAGGCAGTTCAACTATCGTAAACAAACATAATAAGCTTTAATACGAAATATTAATTTATAAGAAAAATACATTGCTATTTTATTGTACTATTATTGTAGTACTAAGTTATTAGAACGAAACTTTTTTTCTTGAATATCTTTCTCATTAATATTAGAAGAGATTCTCATCATAAGATAATTAAAATTTTATATTTCGACTAGTAAATAATACTACTAACAATAATAGCTTATTTAACTACGGAAAATAAATTAATATCATTTTGTATTATAGATAAATATGGGTAATTTTTCATAGAATTTAGTTTATAATTTAGAACTGGTTCAAATGAAAACCGCCGCCTAAGCCAGCGTTTTTATTATTTGTAATATTTAATATTTATAATATATAGAAATAGTAAACTATGTTTACAATAAGTGAACTGTTAAGGCTTACTATACTATTTGACACTGGACGGTAATGGGTTAATTGTAAAAAAAAATTTCGAACACAACTTTTTGAGCAATAATTATATACATATTTCCATTTTATATAAAAATGATGATTCTTACATCAGTAATTTCTTATAAAATGCTAGGAAAATGCTGTAAAATGCCTTTATGTTAAAAACAAGAAAGAAAGTAAAGAAAACTTCAATTTATGTTAGCTTACGCATGTATAATATTTTAAAACTCTGCATGGTAGTTTTTTTCCTAATGTTTAAAATAATTTCTGGTGCAATGAAATTAAGGTAAAATTGCTCTAATTTTTTAACTATCATCGATCATGTTCCTTTATCTATCCGCAGAAACTTGTTACAACTTGATTGCATACGGTGTGCGGGCTATCCTACGAAATCTATGTTAAGTATTTTAAGTTTTTATAACATCATACAGGGTAGAAATATAAACTAATTGTTCGTTATTGTGTAGTAGGTAGGTTTTAATTTTAGTGTAATTTAAAATACTATATAAAGTAAATGAAATTACAAATTATACATCGCCCCCCTAATCCACATCAACGCCCCCCATTTTTTCTGGGCCCCCTTAACGCCCCCTCTAGGCTTCAAACGCCCCCAAGGGGGCGTTATCGCCCACTTTGAGAAAGACTGATATAAAGGAAAGAATTGTAGAAAGCCAGCAACACGTGCGTGCTATTATAATAAAAACTAAAACTATATATACAACTATTTTAAAATAATTCCCAATGGAAAACGTACTCATTTAATCATTTTTAAGTAGCAAATGAGAAATAAATAAACTAAATAAATTTGATTTTAGTTAATCTCATAGTTTTATTAACCAAACATCTTGATAGAATGTTTTTTCAATGGTTTTAAAAAAAACTTACATTTCACTGTCGTATTGAAAAATTAAATACATTTAGCTCAAATTTCAGATTAAAAGCTATGCAAGTTTCTTTTTGGTAATTTAAATTTAAAAAAAAAAAGATAAGTGATTTTTCCGAAAGAGTATTTATTATTCTAATTCCCGGTAGAATGAAGAAAATGAATGGTGAAATTAATTATATCATTTGCATTTAAATTTGATATCTCCATTAGAGGAAAATTCGTGGGTGTAGAAGTACTCGAATCTAATTAAGTTAAATCTCATACTAAACAAATCATTGACTTAGACTTGTGCAATCAGCTGTAGGGAAGAGTTATATCCTCTTATACATTATAATATATAAATATTAGACTGTTATTTACCAATAGCGATAGCGATGAAGAAATTTAAATATTTCAATGTACATTTTCATATTTTCATGTGTACATAACACTGTAATATTATAGTACTATTTTCTCAGTTCAAACCAACTCTATAACTTAAATAGAGGCTAATAACACCTTTGAATTGCACGAATAATAATAAATCTAGAAAATGCACGCAATCTGCACATTTATAAAATCTAGCTGTGATACATAAATTTTAAAAATTATTCTTCATTAATTTTTCATATTTACTTTATACTTTTCGATATTTTGTTTTACATCAAATTATCCTAAACAGGCTGATAAAAAATTTTTTGATACAGTTACTAACTAAATATTTTTATTGTTACTTGTTGCAAACGCATTTTTCAAATCTTGCTTTGTTACAAAAGCTCTTTTAAAACCCAAAATAGACCATCTAGAAGGATTCTCTTTCAATAAACAGAGATGAAGACACTCAAGAATAGTGCATGGCAATTTTGGTGAGCAAGAATATCCACCTTATTTTCCATACTTGAATTCGATAAATGTTTCCTTTTAATCAATTTTAGAGATGAGAGTTAGTACTAACCATTATACCACTTTTATTTCTCAAAAATATTGTTTGCTCATGAGATGGGACAAAACATCAGCTGGTGGAAGATCAGTTCATAATTGTAACTCTTGTAACAGTTTTGACATAATAAATAAGTGAATAAGCGAAGGAATAAACAAGTGAAGTATTAAATAAGGGAATCAGTAAATTAAAGAATAAGTGAATTATTTGCAAAGACAAAATTACCTTAAAATTGAGGTACTGAACTAAGTCCATAAATGTTTCAGAACTTATCCTTACAGGCGAAATCAGTGGTTTGCCAAAATTTGTTGATGGAGAAATGGATTACTTTTCTCAAGTTTATATGAAATGATCTAATCATTTAAACGACAAAAATTTAACTTGGAAATTAATAAGCCTTCAAATGTACTAAATTTAACCTAAATATTACAAACGATCTGCAGTTTGTATACACAAATCTAACTCTCTAAATTCAAATCTTACACTGTTTAAATTACTTCACATGTTTATCACAAATATTTTTGAAAACATAAATTTTAAATTAAAAAAAATATTATGTAGCAAAACAAGCAAACTTCGCCGTTTTGGGTAATCAAAGTAAATTTTCAAAAAACAATGTGAAACATTGTTTTAGTTTCCTTTAGATATGAAAGTATTATATGAAAAAAGAATTCTATTTCTCAGCGCCGCAGTGTCATTCACAAAACTTTAAAAGGGATCTAGAATTTCCGGACAGTTTTGACAGGAAGTGATGGAATGTTTAGTATCATATCTATAGAATAGAGTTTCATAACAAATCGATTATATTTAGTTCAACAGAGAGTATAGCAATTGAATTAAAATTGAAAAAGACTTTATTTCCTTATTAAGTCTAATTAGTCATTATTTTTAAGTGACGCATAATTAAAATTGAGTCGATTTTAGACATTTAATCTAAAATGCATTATTCTTAAAAACCTTTTTGTAAAAATCTATTTCGAATTCGAACATTTTTTTGCAATATGATTGAACATAATTGTGCTGACAAAGCGTTAAACTATTTCTTTGGATTTTTATAATTGTTTTTAATTGTTTGATATTTATAATTGCTTTATATTTAAAAGAAGTTAGTTTTATTTTTATGTGATCACAAAAGATAAACAGGCTCTATTGTTCGTGAAATAAACAAATTATGAATGGTTTATTTAATCCTCTGCTACAGGCAGTTATTCCGGTACTGTTTAATCTCCACCTAACTTCGTGTATTGGTAAGAGCCACTATGAATAAATATTGGCCAATGGTTATTTTCCTAACAGAGTTGGACTCTTTGATTACTAATTAGAACTTCGAAAAACGTCCATCTTAAGGAAGCACTCTTTTACTTAGTATACATGTCTATAAGTTTCTGACTTTTAAAACCAAGTTATTTTTCCGTTTGTGTTCAAATTGGACTTTTAATTTATAAAGAGAATAGTTCTTTTTAGAACATTACTAAATTTTTAAAAAGCTGTAATTATGTTATCTGAAACATTTTCATTTACAAAAATCCTATATCCATATTGTCCTATTGAAAATCTTAATCGAATATAATTATTAACAACAGATATAACTACAGACTATAAATATAGGCTTGTATTTTTTAATGGACCATTTGGTAGAATTCATTTGCTTAAATTTTTCTTGTCATTCTATGTTTTGACAATGAGCGAGGTTCTTGCTTACTGAAACTAAATTATGGATGGAGAGCCATATAAAGCTAAGCGCAGAGTGGTTAATAATTAAAATATGAAATAAAACTTTCGATTTATTAATACGTATAAACTCAAATAAGAACATATTATTTTCCATTGTTATTGTACTTTTACTTTTTAAAATATGATTTGCGCCATTTACCATTCAATTTGTAAATTCATTTAGCTTTAGATGTAAGAAAAAAAAAACTGCAGATAACACTCAAAATATGGCAGACCTTACACTTTACTTTAGTTTATTTTAGTCGAATTATGGTTCATAAACTTTTAAAAATTATAAAATACAGAAAAATCTTATGAATGGTAAAATTATGTGCACATTTAAATGCAAATCTCAATAATAAAACTTTCTAGAATATCAAGCCTGTTGCAAATGTAACATAAAAGCTAAAAGTTTTCTATTTCTGTTCCAGTTTTAAATTCTTGTTATTGTTTACGTTCAGTTTCCGTCCATATTATCTTAGCTTTTTTTTCTTTTATTCAGACTTATTCACATTGTTTAGCATACGTTTTTTACGCAGATTCTTAACTTTAGTATTTGTGATCCTTAATGTGTAAATTCTTTTAATTTTTGATAAGGACTGTAAAAATATTCATTCAAAGCAATTATGACAAATGGTATAAAAGGGGTAATAAATCAACAATCTGTATTTAGATTTGCATGAAACATGTCTCACTAACACATTGTTGTACATTCATAGTTTTACAAATGAAGTGCTCCTCAAAATTAGAACTTTCTCCTCAGCAAGGTTAGAAAAATACAGAACATGAAATAATTTTAGTTCAGTTAAGTTTATATAGATAACTGGTATATTTCACTTCCTATAAATTTTGAATAAATATAATTCTTTATTTTAGATTAATTACTTGTTGCAAATTAATGTAGAGTTTAGATTTATTGCCCAAAAGTTTGCCTCTTCTAAAATAGAAGATAAATTTATTTCCTTGGCTTTTTTTTGTTATCTAAAAAAATTCGTTCAAGTCATATATTTTCGATTCCAGGTTCATACTAAGAGTTTTCCATTAAATGTTGTTTCAAATTCAATTTCAAAATCAAATTTTCTACCCTTGAGATTTTAGTGCGTCAAAAACTAAACAAACGTAAATCTCGGAAGATGCGAGTTACAAAAGCTGAAGAAAATTAGTTTTCGGAAGAAAAAAATTAAAGTTTATAAAAGTGTTTTGAATTACCAATTTCTAACGAGGAATTTAATTATATATATTTTTATTTAATAGATTGATATGACTAAGAAAGAATATATATTTTTTCTGCATTTGTAATCAAACAGATTTCAAAAAGAGTAATTATTTTTGTTTTAAAAAAAAATTTGTAAATTAATACATAAAGTTACACTTTAAGTAAAAATCAGTCTAATTTATTCTTTAAAGTGGTAGAAATAAATCCACTTTCCAAGATTAATTATAGTCACTAAACAAATCTCAGAATTGAATAATTATACTTGTTTTTCACCGTTAATCTTCCAAAAGTCATGATGTTTCTCGGAGAGAAAAAATAGGAATCAGTTAAACTTCAGCTTACAAATGCATTAACAAAACAAATTAATTACTTTCCATTGAACTGCTTTTTAAACATATATTTCAAATTTTTAAAATTTATTTTTCCCCGAAAGCTATAATTAGCGTATGTATCGCTGAGTTATAGAATAATCTTGGAGGATTTGTATCACGCCTAAAGTAAGTCATTGTAAAATTATATTCTGTAACAACGTTAAAATAAATTTAATGCATGACTTTTTTGTGATTTGATTGTGTTGCGAATTTTTTTGAAGGCTTTTTATAAACTTACAATAATGTCGCTAACGGTCATTAACGGAAGATGTTCGAAAATTATCGATTTTTTATTTTATACTTTAAAACGTCGTTGAACAGCCGGCCCAATTTTTGGGTTTACGACTACTAATGTTTAACTCCGTAGCCTTGTAATTTTGAACCCAATCCCAGGGAGCTCATGGATCAAATATTGGGAGAAATTTTGCCATCGTGGAGGATTTTTTGATGGAACTAACACACATTTGCGTTCTATGGAGAGGAAGACCACGAAAACATCCCACGGTTAGCCTGACGGCGAGGGGACTCTAACCCATGATCCGTCTACCACTGAGAATATTTCACATCAGCAATGTTGTCGGTGTAAGCCGGATGCGGAATTCGTATCGACCAGCCATCGCCGGGATCGAACCCCGGTTCACCTCATTGTATCCCCTGAGCCATCGTGGCTCGAAAATTATCGATTGTGTGTTATTTCTTATTTTTGTTTCTTATTTTGTATGGAAAATGAGCACCTATTTTTGAGCACTTGGAACATGCCGACTGTTATCTCCAATCTCTATATTTTTGAAGTGATTGAAGTTTTTCACGTAATATCTTACCTTATGTCTTACCTCAATAACTTACCGATTCAGTTTCTTGAGATTATTCATTTAATATCAATTTTGTGGTCTAGTTGCAAGCCCGGACATCTCGTCAAATATTGAAAAATCATTTTTGTTTCTAAGTTAAGACATATTAGGTTCCAAGTAAACTTTTCCACTGGTTGAATACAAAGAGATTGAGGGCGCCGCGATGGCTCAGGGGATAGAGAGTTCGCCTTCCAATGCGGTGAACCGGGTTCGAATCCCAGTCGATAAGAATTCCGCATCCGGCTTGCGCCGACCACAGTGCTAACGTGGCAGACGGATCATGGGTTAGAGTCCCTTTGCCGTTGGGCTAACCATGGGATGTTCTCGTGGTCTTTCTCCCCATGTAACGCAACCATGTAGCTTCATCAAAAAGTACTCCGCGAAGGCAAAATATCTCCCTATACTCAATCCAGGAGCTCCCTTGTCTTCCGGATAGGGTTCTACATTACAAGGCTACAGAACTGAACATTGCTAGTCGTAAACCCATAAAAATAGGTCGGCTGTTCAACGACGGTTATAAATATATATATATAAAAAAAAGAGATTGCGAAAAATCCTT
Source organism: Parasteatoda tepidariorum (assembly GCF_043381705.1). Taxonomy (NCBI): domain Eukaryota; kingdom Metazoa; phylum Arthropoda; class Arachnida; order Araneae; family Theridiidae; genus Parasteatoda; species Parasteatoda tepidariorum. Next base: position 25,339,657 of record NC_092207.1, on the reverse strand, counting down.
TTATGTCCACATTTTAAATACGTTTGAAAATGACGATGTGCTGCAAAAGCTGACCAAATCATCCAGATGGTGAGTTGCAAAACCAGCAATCTTCATATCCCCTAATCCCAGCTGTCTCATATCCTCTTTCGACTATGGAGTAGTTCGTTGGTCAATTTCCTGAAGTCCCAGTCTTATAACAAAAACGTAATTTCAAATATAGTTCATTTAAAGAAATATCTTATTTTTTAAATGAAATTTATTTGAACTAATTATTTTCGTATGTGTGTTTAATGTCACTTTATATTGTGTTTTGAAACACACTATCTGAACCAACGAAACACACTATCTGTCTCTGGAACCAACGAGATTTGATTCCTATCTAATTTTGGTTGAGTTCGACAGAAAATCAGCTTTCCTAAAACATTTTCTGGTTCGGAGATGATCAGTTTTACAACCAGACAATACAATCAATTTTTGAAAAACGGAAAATGTGCATGAAAATTAAGAGAAAATAAAGAGAATTTTGCAAAATATTGAAAATAGACAATTATTTTTTAAAAAAGAACCGAAAATATTTAACTGGTAAAGAAACTATTAATACAATGCTTAAAAAAAGTTGTATTTTTCCTTAATTTAAAGATACAGAATTTAAATTTGTTGAAAGAATGGTATGTTAATAAAAAATATTCAGATTACTCGAGCACAACTTCATAATTATAATATTAATTATAAATTCAATTTTATTAAATTTTTTTAGTTATTTTTTACAATCCTAATTATTAAGTAAATTTTTTTCGCTGTAGTATTACTTTCTTTTATGAAACAAAACATGATTATTTAAACTTCATTGCTGTACAAAGTTTAGTGGACCCGGGTCAAAACTAGTAAAAAAGAATAGAAATAATTACAATTTTGTTGAAATAGTGTAGTGGTGTTCAGGTTTAATGAGACAGTGCAACACTTTACAAACATTGCATTACGTTATAGCGCAATGTTATTCTAATACACGATAAATGAACTGATTTCCGATAGATTAATTCCACCTTTGCTGTAACTGACATCTATAATAATTTGTCACAATTGTTTTTAACGTCTTACACATTTCTGTACCTGCTTTAATTTGTGGGATATTTTTATTTCAAACTTCGTAGGATCGAAGGCATAAATGTAAGAATAAGAGAGATTCGCTGCACTCTCCTTTTACGAGATGTTGGAAAAAAGACAAATAGAAAAAAGTGGGCAGGACAGAGAAAATTTTTAAAAAAAACTTACTGTACTGATGGTTTCCTCCTGTACTCCTGCAAATCTCCTTTTACAGGATGTTTAAAAAAAGGCACATTGAAAAAAGAGGACAAGACAAAGGAAAATTTAAAAAAAAACTTTATATGCTAATGGTTTCCTCCTGTTCTCCTGCAAACCTCCTTTTACGGGATGTTTAATAAAGCACATAGAAAAACAAGGACAGGTCAAAGGAAAATGAAAAAACAAATTTCTGTGCTGATGGTTTCCTCCTGTTATCCTGCAAACCAGCCTTTACAGGATGTTTAAGAAAAAAGCACATAAAAAAAGAAGGCAGGGCGGAGGAAAAAAAAAAGAAAAATTTTCTGTGCTGATTGTTTCCTGCTGTTCTCCTGCAAACCTCTTTTTACGGGATGTTTAAAAAAGCACATAGAAAAACAAGGGCAGGTCAAATGAAAATGAAAAAACAAATTTCTGTGCTGATGGTTTCCTCCTGTTACCCTGTAAACCAGCCTTTACAGAATGTTTAAAAAAAGCACATAAAAAAAGAAGACAGGGCGGAGGAAAATAAAAAGAAAAATTTTCTGTGCTGAATTTTGACTGCTGTTATCCTGCAAAACTTCTTTTACGGGATGTTTAAAAAAGCACATAGAAAAAAAAGGGCAGGACAAAGGAAAAAAAAAACATTTTGTGCTGAAGGTATTCTCCTTTTATCCTGCAAACCTCTATTTTTGCTACAGTACAATGAGAAAAAATGTATGGCCAAAACTACCAGAATATCGTATAATTTACAGCGTGCCTGATTGTGTGAGAGTAACAAAAAGCTCGGTAAATTTTTTTGAAGCGCTTTGGTAATGATTCTGATAAAATTAACTATAAAATATAGTTTGATAACGTGTTTTAAAGTTTGTTAAATGTGCTAAAATTTGGCAATTTCATCATGATAACTTATAGCAGGCGATAAAAGCCGTTTATTCGGTTAAATTTACTTCTCCATTTCGTACTTTTTTTACTAAAGGTGAGGTTATAAGAACTATAATTTTGAAAGCCAAAATTTCCAATAAATCATCACCATGTAAACGAAACAATTACCAAATTAAGGGTTTAAATATCAATACTATATACTATTTTGGATTTTATTACCAGAATAATGGCATTGTTAAGGGTTTCAATATTTGTGATAAATTTTTTTAATTTTATCATACCTTAGAGATTTGCGCAAAAATCATTTGATTCGATTAAATTTACTTTTTAGTTTCGTGTTTTTTAACTGTTAACCAGTAAAGTGATACCATATGAAAAAGGATATTAACTAATGAATGGTTTGAATGCCGTAAATTTTGTATGGAGGCTTTTCCCTGTATGGAGGCTTTTCTTCACGTCAACGTAGCTCTTAAAAAAACTGGTTCAAGAGTGAAACATAACACCGATATCTTGAACCATAATATGGTTCAAACATGCTCTCTCCTCTCAAACGATAATAAAATTTTCAATCTTACCAGGACGTTGTTGTTCATTTACGTCGCACTAGAGCCGCACAATGGGCTATTGGCGACGGTCTGGGAAACATCCCTGAGGATGATCCGAAGACATGCCATCACAATTTTGATCCTCTGCAGAGGGATGGCACCCCCACTTCGGTAGCCCAACGATCTGCACGCGAAGTCGAGCACTTTAGGGTAGAACAGTTTAACAAGGACCAATACCGCACACCCTCGGTCCCTATGCAGACTGATCCAAGTGGTCACCCACCCGCACACTGACCGCAGCCAGTGATGCTTGATCTCGGTGATTTGCTGGGAACCGTGTCTTAACGATCAGTCCACTGCGGGACACCAGGACGTTGTATAATCAGATTTAAGAAGTATTGAATTTTAGTATAATAATTTGATATCGTTCCATCATTTATCGTTGTTACTCATTTGAAAAATGATATGATTTACCATACATGTTGTAACAACGACAAAAAATTGACCATAGCCATTTTATTTAAACTTGAATTATTCAATGAACATATTTCTTCCAAAATGTGTTATTATAACTAACTTTATCAAATAAAGGAGGCTTATATACGAAACACCACCCACATATATATGAAAATATGCTTGACATTTTTAAATGAAATAAATTCACATGAGAGCAAATATTGAGTTATGAAAATACTTAATATTGCATGAAAAAAAGCGATATAAATCGATCACCTCAAGTTTATGAACGGCAACCAAAATCCTGAAATGACGGAAAATGTATTGTTTATTCAACAAAAAAAAATGGGGGTTCAGCTTTGAATAGGTTGAATCACTTTATGCAAATAAAGGATTTCACTTCGAAGGAAATAATAACAGCTGATCTCGGAGAGAGATTAAATTCGAAATAACGTTACTAAGTTTCTTGATTATGTAAAACCCACGCAAAAATTCAAACTTGCTTTTACGATGAGCGCAAATTTTATTTGAATATATCTAAAGTGCTTTCTAGGGAGTACGGCTTATTCTCTTGAAGCAGCTTTGGAAAGCGGGGAGAACCTTTTAATCACAATTCAAAAGAAATTCCTTTTTTAAAGTTTTTGGGATTATATCGAAATAAATAAATACGCTCTTTTATTGTTGTTTTTATTCGAACACATTTTCAAACTTTTTTTTGAACTTATGATTTTCCATTCTCCATCCTTTTTATTTATATTTTAAAAAAAGTTTTATCGAACATCTTTTGACACTCTTTTTTTTAATTCAAAGAACTGAGAATGAAAGGAATTATAAAAATCAATATTTAATATCAAATATATATATTTAATTAATATTTACTGTACATGAATAGGCTGACAATAAGGCAAAACTTTATTGCAAATTTTGAAAGTATTTTTTTTTAAATTTTTTTATTATAATTCATGGTTTACAAGTATAGAGGAAAACAGCGTATTTGTTGATGAATAATTTAAAAAAAAAACAGGTTATAATCCAGTTGCTTTAAAACTAGCATTGTTCATTGTAGTAATAGGAGTATTTAAAATAATTATAATAATATTAATGATAATAATAATATTAATTACAATAATAATAATAATAATAACAATAATATCGCTAACCCAAAGTAATCAGTAATAATAATAATAAAATCGCACAACCCAAATAATTATATCATTTATAATGTAGTAATAATATAATTCAATATCAGTTTTTTTAACCAGAGGTATGAGGTTAAATTTAAAACTTAATTAATTTAAAAAATTTTAATTCATGAATTAATTATAAAAAAATTATAAATTTAATTATAAATTAATTATAAATTTAATTTAATTATAATTAATTATATTACTTATAATTAATTAGGAAACTAATTATAACTTTATTTAAAAAATTTAATGAAAATTTAATTAATTTTAAGATTTCTTTTAATTGCTAGCTCTTTTCTTCCCCTGTTTGCTCAACTTACCAACACCCTTGATTGCTTTAAATTCATCATTTTTCAGTAAAACGTCAATATTTTTCACGAAAAAAATACTTTTTTTTAATGAAACATAATTGTTCAGCAAATAATCATTTGGTAGTAAAATAACGCAAGAAAAGAACATTTTGTTAATGAAAATTTCAATTTATACTTCTAAATCCAATTTTTACTTAGTGTAAAAATTCCGGATCAAGTTACGGAAAAAAATATCCGTGAAATCCATTCACCTTAAAATTCACTGTTACCGTAATGTTTTACACTAATAATTTTTACAGTAATATTTATTTAACTACGGTTCTTGAGTGATATTACTGTGAAAATTACGGTACATCTAGGTATTTTGATCCATGAAATGTCCTGGTAAAAATTAGTTTTACGGTAAAATGTACAGGAACCCTGAGTTTCGGTATTTTTTACCTTAATTTGATCTTGATTTTTTTTTTACAGCGTAGTTCCTATTTCATAATAGTTAGTTCAATTATTAAAACACAACTATGAAGACAAACTCATCTTTTGTGACTTGTTAATGACAACATTTGGGAAGATTAGTAGATTTCTCCATTGCAAGGAGTGAGTGGTGAACGTCAAATTTTCCATCTTTTTTTACAGCAACAGGACTCCAACCTTCAATGCAACTAATACTAGATGTTTCTGTTTAAAGTAATTTTCAAAATAAAATATAGATGGCAGCACAAAGTCACGTGATTAGTAAATGTTAATTTTTGTTTTCTGTATTATGCAGTTTAGTTCTCTATGTGTTTTGTCGCAATAAACATCTGCTATAAAAACCAGCATGGTAATTTCAAAGTGATTATTTCTCCGAGAAGAATACCTTTTTCATTTGTGGCACCATCCCACAATCCTCCACTAAGGATAAATTTTAAGAGCTTCGTGGGTAATTACCAACACCCCTTCCTTTTTTATGGTAAAATGAGTTAAAAAGTAATAGTTGAGGTAAACCTTGAAGAATATTGCAGCCCATTATATTTTTCATCTTCAAATGCAAAAAAAATAAAAGTTAGCTGCCAAAAAATAAAAATCCTGATAGGTAAATAAATTGTCCTTATTCTATTTGAAACAAAGGATATATAATGATTGCTGAAAGCAAAATGTTATAAATGTTATAAAACCCTTAAAATTTCAGAAACTGTCAAAAAAAGTTTGAAATTTGGCATAAACTCGGAATAATTCGCAAAATTAAAATTGCTCTTTCAGTATGTATGTTTCAACTCTGTAATTGTCATTCTGTAAGCTTTTTTGGCTGAATCTCTGCGAAATTTTTTACAGCAAGTTGTTGTTATCTCTAATGCCGCTTGCCAATACCATACAGCCTGCTTGGAGAAATCAAACAAAGTTGCGGCAGAGGGTGCGTTTCTTGTTTTTCAGTGAAGCAGTCTATGGCAAAGAATAAGACTTCAGCCCCACACACAAACACGTCAAAACCCGTTTTAAAGGGCGGGCCCTTACATTCATCCACAGATCGTAATTTTTACCCTAACCAGAGTACGATAAATCTCCAATTCAGTACTCCTAAAGGTATGGGAAGGTTTGGGAACTTGGAGAACTTTGTGACCCAACAGATTTAACGTGCACAAATCACCGTTGATTACGTATTCAGTTTTCGGGGATTGAACTCACTGCCTCTTGGACATGGGCCCAACACCCTACCAAACAGACCATCTCGACCCAAACAACAAGCTTAACCATTAATAGTTCTCGAAAAGCCGTGATGGCTCAGGGTATCTAGAGTTTGCCTTTCAATGAGGTGAACCGGGTTCGAATTCCAGCGATGACTGGTGTCGATGCGAATTCTTGATCCGGCTCGCACCGACCTAACGCACCAGTGCTAACGTAAAATATCTTCAGTGGTTGACGGAACATTGGTTAGAGTCCCCTTGCCATCAGGCTAATCGTGGGAGGTTCCCGTGGTTTTCCTCTCCATGTAACGTAAATGTGGGTTAGTACCATTAAAAAGTCCTGCACGAATTCAAGTGTTTTCCCATACTTGATCCAGGAGCTCCCTTGTCTTCTGGATTGGGTTCAAAATTACTAAACTACAGAATTGAACATTAGTAGTCGTAAAGCTAAAAATTTGGGTCGGCTGTTCAACGACGGTTAGAAAATAAAGTAATTTTTAAATTAATTATGCAATGCTAACACTTTTTCATTGTAGTGTATTCTCTGTAAATTTTTCTGCGTTCAATTTCTTCATATTTGCAAGTTTCTAAGTTTAGTAATTTTTGCTGAGGAGCAAAACAAAAGTTTAAAGTCAATTTGAATGTACAAAATATCTTTCAAGATTTTATAAATTTGTATTATTGAATCTGTGCTTAAAATAAAATAAAAATTCTGCTATTTTTTTAAAATGTATTTTTAAAAGAAAAGTAAAAATCATAAAAATGAAAGCTAATTATTATCATAATAAAATTATTGTAAATATTTTTATTTAGTTAATAATAATATCAATAATCAATGTTCAACACGGGTTTTTTAAAGCAAAAGGATAAAACGTATCAAATTAAGTTTAAATACTAATTTTTCTTGCAGTTTTCGCATATATTTCTTATAATTTATAATTTAAATTCTGCTTATTTCTTTTTATTTCATACTTTATTTTCAATTATTATCCATTCTATTTCTATTTTTGTAAATAAATTTTTGACGGAAGAAAAACTTTTCTGGAGTTTTTCACTTTTTCTCGAATTAATCTTAAATTCAGAATATTTAACAAATACGCAAAAATTAAGAAAAAAATGGAATGGAATGTCATTAATTTAGAAAAATATTCGTGGAATTTCATTATTTTTTCTTTATCTTTTTTCTATGAGTATTTTCTTTTTTTTATTTGTGAAGTTCTTCTTTTATCTTTATAGTTTTTAACGAAACTAAAAAAAATTCTCTTACCACCTGAGAATAGCGAAAAATATTTTGCTATATTGTCAAGAGCATTTTTTTCTGAGAAATAATAAACAAATGTTGAATAAATCTCAAACCATTAATTACCTTTAAACGAAAATCCGTTGTTTTTTTTACAAAAAAATCAAATTTTTGATTCCTTTTCAAAATTAACGTTCTTAAAAAATACCTTATTTCGAAAGATTATAAGAGATACTTATAATTTCTTAAAAATATCTCAATTGTTTTGTTTTTCTTTGTTTCGTGTATTTAATTTGATCAACTATGGCACTTTGATCTTTTAATTACTAACAGACTTTAAATTAGAAATCTTTTGCCATTGTTAATTAAACAGTAACAGCAACTCAAATAAATATTTAAATAATGTTCTGTAATAACACTGCTAGTAATTTGAAATATCTAATATAACAAAAAAAAATTTCGTATTTATTAATTCTAAATAAATTATACTGTGATTAATAATTGAATAATATTTTTGATTCTTACGCTTTTAATTTTTGATTCTTACGCTTACGCTACGTAAAATGGAGCCCTTACATAAACAGAAGAGCTCCACGAATCTTCACTGTAGAAATGGATACTAAAATTTCACGAAAAGTTTCTTCGTTTTCGACGAAACCATTTCCTGGTTCATGCTCCGAGCGAACATTTCGTCACAATCGTCACTTCTTAGAAGGAAACGAATTTCGTCAAAAGAAAATAAACATTCCGTCATTCTAGTTTCGATCGTCTAGTCTTCATTCTAGTTTAGTTATTCTAGTTAGCAATTACCTACAAAGCAAGGCGATGATATTTCGAGTTGAGGAAACATTTTTGTCATATATTTGAGAGTTCGCATTTCGTCATAAAGCACATGATTTCGTGACGAAATGATTCTCAAAATTAACGAAGTACAGCTCAAGGATTGCTGAATCGTCAAAAATGAATGTATTATTTCTGTGAGTATGCGCTAACTTTAAAAACATTAGCCAAAAATCTAGTAAATTCTTTAGAAAGTGATTAGATCTGTCCTTTATGTTTTGTTTATTAGATTATATTTATTTAGTTTCCAAGATAAAATTCATTCCTTACTGTCCTTTTTTCAAAGTTAAGTGTAGGAAATGTGTTATTTTTCATATTTTAACTTCACTTATCCTTTATTGCAGTAAGTGACCATCTCGCTTGGACATTAAGAAGAGATGTCCACTTGATAGTATAATTTCAAACATTGTTTTTTTATATTTTGTTTCCAACATTCCATTACTTTGTGCTCAAAATATGTTGAGTACATGGATGAGAATTTAAAATATTCATAAACAGTTCTTGTATCTCTATTCTTTGTACTTCTATTTCAAATTTAAAAAAACTATGGCCATCTATCCTAGACTTATCCAATTAGTATTAGTTGAAAGTTATTTTCCAGTATGATATTTAATGCTAATTCACATATTTTGAGTTATCGCAATTTCAAAAGAATAAGAAAATAGCAGCTGTTTGGAAGCCTGCTAAATCATTAAAAGTCGGGGAAAATTTTCAAAAATTTGTTCAAAATCATTCTTGCAAATAGTGAGCATATTTTTTCGTTTATTATAATAATTAAATTCCATGTATCTAGTTATGATGATCATATAAATCAAATATATAAGAAAATAGATTGTTTTAAATTTTATATAAAAGGACTTCCTTATTTATCTAAGTCCATAATAACAGAAGATAACTTTATCTCTCATACAAAGGATCACTTATAAACCTAAAGACTTAGTTTATTCTTCACTCAGAATTCTTTTCTAATTTAGAATTTAAACTACAAGGAAAGACTTATAGGTATAGATTTAATCAGAATAACGGGATTTGCGAAGGTATTCTTGTTTTTTTCTTATAAACTAGAATTCTTGATGAAATCTGTAGGGATCGGGTAGCTTTAAACTTTTCGTAATGAGCGGGATCATTAGAGATTTTCGTAGGAATATAAAAAAAAAAAGTTTATAAGACTTTAGGATAGAGAAAGGCGGAAGTATTCATTAAACAAATAAGGTTTAAATAGATTGGAAATCATGTTAAAGCTATTTTACAGTAAAAAACACAGTTCGGTGATCAATTACAAAATAAACAATCGAGAATAGAATTTTGCTAAATACTCGTTTTCTGTTTGTTTTCCATGCCTTGTTCATCAAGTATTTAAAAAAATTACTCAGATTATAATAAAATAATTAATTTTTAAAAGATTTAATAGTAACAGTATTTTAAAAGAATTGTAATTATGTGTATGCTTATATGCTTTCACCACAGAGAAGTATTTAAGATTTTCCATAACAGAGCATGCGAAAAAACGATATTTGTTCTTTTTTCATTGCGTGTGATAATAGCAAAATGCATTGTATCGTTAAGTATACAACGCCCCTCTGCGGTAAAAAGCATAACTACTAATAGGGCAATGAGTTTATTTTTTCTGCAAATATTTTTATTTATGGAACTCTTTATTCATTCGATTATTTTATCGTTATAAATTCTTGGATTTTTTTTGTCCTTCGAGGATATCGATTATTAATTAAGGCAAACTTTACTTTTTCAGGGTGCGTAGCCAAATCTTTCAACAAAAAATAAGCACCTTTTAAGTACTTTTTACATTAACAAAATGCAAAATAATTTTCAAAGACTTTACATGATCATGAGAAAATAACTAGCGTCTGACTAAGAACTCTTTTCTTGTTTCTATTAGCCGTTATAAAATGATCGAGAGATTTTTCAGTTCGATATCAGAAGGTGGAAAAAGAAGTCTGAAATTGATAATATCTTGCAAAATGCAGCAGAGTTGCACATGAAAAGGCAATAATCTCACCGAACCGCACGTAGACGCACGTACCGACTCGCAAGTATTTCATCAAACATGTAAAATGATTGGCGCTTTTATACGCTATGAACCGACGGTACGCCGAAATGACCTGCGAAAACGCTGAATAGAACAATGTGAAAAGCACGCTTTTGCATATGACGTGGCGAACATCGATATGGTAACGGAAAAAAAATCTCATTTTTGAAAAAGGGAAAAGCACTTTTTAAAAACACCCAATGAAAAAAGCACCTTTAAGGGCTTTTAAATAACGAAAATCGAAAATAAGCACTTTTTAAAAACGCTACGCACCGTGTTTTTCTTAGCGCCTATAATAAATTACAATTAGATTTAAATATTTTAACTTTACTCCCAAATTTGTTTCAGTATTGAGAACAACAAATATTTATATGCTTCATATGAACAATTAATCCTTTTAAGGGGAGTATGACAGTCAGTTTAAGGGGAGTTTGACAGTTTGACAGGGGAGTATGACAGTTCACCCATCACGCTTTAATAAAAAAGGGTAATGGGTGAAATGAATTTTAGGCGGAAAGATATATTTGGTAATGTAAATGTTACGGTGAAACATCGAAATCTGGAAAATGTCGACATTCACCGGTGAATGTCAACATTCACATAGTCGCTTTGGTGTATGTCCGAAATATTTGCCAAATACTCTTATTTCTGACTCTCACCGGTGAATGTCAACAATCACATAGTCGCTTTGGTGAATGCCCGAAATATTTGTTATATCCAATTTTATATTAACTTATTCGTTAATATTATTATATTTATTTGATATATTTATATTTATTCTATATTTTAATACTTACTGACGATAGATTAAAATAAACATCAGTGTTTGAAGTATCGGGTAAATATATACCGGGCAGTGGCGTTTAACCTTAAAAAACCATCAGTGTAGAGTATACCGGGCAGTGGCACTTAACCTTAAAAAAACATCAGTGTAGGGTTAAAATATCGAATAAATGTAATTATATCCACGAATAAATTCATATCAAATCGAATGTAATAAATATTTCGGACATTCACCAAAGCATATCTGTGATTGTCGACATACACCGGTGAGGGTCCGAATGTACAAGAATGTAATGAAATATTCGATCTTTCACCGACGTATTTGGTGTTTGTCGACATTCACCGGTGAAAGTCAACAAACACCGATTTCGGTCTTTCGCCGTGACATATACATATCATGCTTCGAATTTTCTAGAATATGCGCCCATAGTCAAGACTCACCAGACTTGAAATGAATGAAATAAAACATTTTAAGTAAAGTTTCTTACGAAAAAATATAAAAAAAGCAAAGGTGACAAACAGAACTATAAATATCATGGTCGACTGACGGCAAATCAGAGTATGATCCATTTCCAAGCGCTATTGAGGGTAGATGAGAAACTTGTTTTTAACCAGAGAAACAGAATGATTTAACAAGTTCGATATGTATATTGTCATACATGGTAACAATATTCTACAATTTATTTCATGTTACTGAATCAAATTGGGAGGCACAAAATTAAATTTTTCAGCAATTAAATATTAAAAGGGAAACTACGCATAAAAATTATGATCTCTTTAAATAAAATCCAGTAAATATAAAAGAAATTTGGAGTTATAATTTGGAGTATAAATTCTTTTTAGAGTCATGCCAAGTAAACGTAATCATTCTTCATATCATCAACTTTAAAAATATAACACGTTTCATCTTTTGTGAAGTGCAATTTATCATTGAGAATAAGAATGTTTCATATCAAATTGTTTTTATACGTTTTAATCAGTAAAAATTTTATAATTCGTTTTTAATTTTTATAAAAATTTAGGTTACTTTAAATTTTCTTTTTTTTTTAATATACTTAATTTTTTGTTTTGTTCTGTATAATGCTCTTACTTTTACTTTTACCCATTACTTTTTAAATTTAAAGTTCCAAACATGTCCATTGCTGCACATTGTCAGAACCCTGGGCATAAATTTAAATTCGATAACCCTTTTTGCCACACGTATCTCATCAACTCATCTTGATGTACCCGAATTTTTTTTTAATTCCCATTTGTGGGGCGTGGAGTTATCGACTATGTCACCCTTCATCTATGAAAAAGTTGCTTATCCCCCATCTGGTCTGGCGGAATCAGACCAGATCTAAGAATCAGTTGACATTCAAAAAATCATATACAAGAAGAGGAGATGAATGAATTTCATCCCATATGAGACCGAAACAGTCCAATATAAAGTGACAGCTAGCGAGGCGCGAGATAGTGGAACAGGTTTTCCTATTGTAAGAAAGGGTCAAGGCTAGGTCTGGCATACTTCTACTATACACTTTTAAATTAATGGAATAGATGAAATTTTTAAAGAAAAATGGAATAAGTCCTCATACAGTCCTTAAACAGAAAATTAGGAGCCGCAATGGCTCAGGGGATAGAGTGTTCGCCTTCCAATCAGGCGAACCGGGTTCGAATCCCAGTCGATATGAATTCCGCATCCCTCTTGCACCGACCACAGTGCTGACATAAAATATCCTCAGTGGTAGATGGATCATGGGTTAGAGTCCCCTTGCCGTCTGGCTAACCGTGGGCGGTTCTCGTGGTCTTCCTCTCCTTGTAACGCAAATGCGGGTTAGTTCCCTCAAAAAGTCCTCCACGAAGGTAAAAATTTATTTCTCCCACTATTTGAAGCAGGAGTTCCCTTGTGCTCTGGATTGGGTTCAAAATTAAAAGGGTGCGAAGTTGAACATTTGTTGTCGTAAACCCATAAAATTGGGTCGGCTGTTCAACGACAGTTATAAAAATAAAAAAAAAAACAAGAAATTAGAGTTTTCAGAAATTAAGAATTCATTTTTTGATTTGTATCATCTTTTAAATTTCTATTTTAAAAATTCCAGCTAATTAAAGACAATTTTTAGAAATTTTTGAAAGTCATAAATTTTTTTCTGATAGGTAGGCATTTCACAGTAGAACAGTTTAACGAGGGGTCTTGCCGCTCACCCTTGGTCCCTACGCAGGCTGATGAACTGTTCATCTACCAGTTTACTAACAGCAGCTGGTGAGGCTTGACTTCTGTATTCTACTGGAAACCGTATCTCAGCCCACTATAGGTCACTTTTCTTTTGTTTATATATTTACAGAGAGGCAAGCAAATTTAAATAAAAATTGAGTAAGTTTAAGCTTTAAAAAATAAATTTCTGTTTCTCTTTTCAGGGATATTTAGATGTTTCTTTTTTTTTAAATCTGAGATGATATATGATCTTTAGATGTCTTGAAAACTTTTTTTTTTAAATCAAAGAAGAAAAATAATCTGCAGAACAAATATTTACATAATTTTATTCCATTCATAGTTTGGTTATCAATATCAAAGAAGTTGAAAAGGATACCATTAGAATGCTATATATCGACGTAAGCGTTACATATATATATAAAAAAAAGTTAGAAATTTTCACCATTTCATTGATTAATCAAAGAAAAGATTATTGATAAAGTCTGTAGTTAATTTTCTTCTAGATAAATATTCTTACTTAAATCAATACCTAGTGTTAAGAGCGGGCAAGACTATCTTCATTTCAGATAATTTTTTAGTGCAAAGCGGATATCGATTTAATTTATTCATTGTTTGAGCCAAAACTTATCTTCCTTCTCCTTAAGTACTGAAAGTTGATTCAACTGTTTCGCTCGAGGTGAAATTTCATTAAGAAGTTACTGAAACTGTCATTCAGGCGAAATAATTTACAATCCTGTTAAACAAGATGGGTTCACTTATATTAAAAACTTAATAAATTTTGATAATGATTAAAGTTCTATATTTTTATTTTCAAGAAAAGTAGGAGTAATAAATGTTTTGAATAATAAATCATTCGAAAAGTATTTAAATTTAGGTATTAAATAAAAGTATTTAAATAAAAGTAGTATTTAATTAATACAATACATATTGCAAAGAAATAAAGCCACATTGAGAAAGAAATTCTAAGAAAATTACTGTACTATATAGTAAAGGCATTTCTGATAGAAAAAAATACATAATTCTTTATAATGAAACCAAAATACACCGAAGAGCCATTACATTATGACCACCCTGCTAATAACATGCAGGACCACCTTTAGACCTCAAAACTGCTAGCACACGCCGTGGCATTGATTCCACAAGGTGCTGATAGGTAGTCTGAGGTATCTGGTACCAAGCGCTCAGCACCTGGTTCTGCAATTCATTCACATTGCATGGTAGCACGAATTTGGTTTTCCAAGTAGGACCACAAATGCTCTATTGGATTAAGGTCAGGTGAATTTGGGGGCCAAGACAAGACTTGAAAGTTACTGGAATGTTCCTCGACGATTCGACCCTTATGACATGGTGCATTATCCTGCTGCTAAACACCATCCCCCGCAGAAAAAACTGTTGCCATGGATGGGTGAACCTGGTCTGCAACTATGTTCAAGTAGCTTACAGACGTCAGGGATTGTTCTGTGAGGATTATGGGTCCTAATGTGCCCCATGAAAACATTGTTCCTGGACGAGAAACCATGAAAACCAGGGCGAGCCTTTTGTTATAGATGGAGAGTGGTCATAATGTAATGGCTCTTTGGTGTATGTTGCAAAGAAATAAAGCCTCATTGTGAAAAATTCTAAGAAAATTACCGCACTATATGGTAAAGGCATTTCTGATAGAAAAAAATACATAATTCTTCATAATAAAACCAAAATATATGGTATTTAAAACATCCTTTTGTTAACTTTTTTTCTCTTCCTACGGTAACGGTTAACCGGGAATTTCTGACTTTCAAAATAGATTTAGGACACATTTAGCAACAAATACGAGACTTAAGAGTAAACTTTAACCGAATAAATGGCTTTATGCCATGTTTTAAGGTATCATGATAGAATTATTGATTTTTTTCACATTTACCAAACTTTATCATACATTATAAAATTATGTTTCATTGTTAATTTTCCCAAAATAATTACCGAAACATTTAGGTAAAAATTACCGAGGTTTGTGTTCCCACAAAGACAGAAACAAGATAAGTTCTAAGATATTTTAATAGTTTTGAATAGTTTTCGTGCAAAACAGAAAGAAATCATTATAACAATAATTTTCTTAACACTTTAACTAAAATTAACGTATGATAAATTTCTGCTGCCATTCATATTTTACGAAATAAATAATAATTATTGTTTTCATATTTTGAATGAGTTATAGAATATTTAGAGCAATTTGTCTTTTCCGAACAAATTTTTTTTCAACTTGGAAGTTTGAGTGTTTTTTATGACGTTCTTAAAAAAGCTTTTTTTTTCAGTGTCCAGAAAAAAGTTCAAGTTCGTGCTTAGTGCTAACTTGAGTTGAAAATATTTCTCTTTTTCTTTAAAATAAAATAAAATACACATTTTTAGAGGTGACATTTTTCAAACTTTTCTGAAACATTTCTATCTACTTGGTGCAATTGAAGCTAACAATATCAATTTGTCACTATTATATATATATATATATGCTTATTTGTACAGATAAATGTAAGAACAATTTATTATCACTCGCTATTTTATTTATTACTTTTACCTACATTTTAGGAACTCAAACTATTTACTGTAGAGACTTAAAATAAGGAATTTGATTCAATGTACCATCATTATTGGGCGTGTTGCTTAGCATTAAAATTTAAAACTTGAATGTAGTTTACTTAAAATCATGATGATGGCATTTTATTAACCACATATTTTTACCTATTTTTAGACAAATAAAAAAGGAGAACATTAAAATTCATGACTATGTTTCAAATTTGTGGTAAATTGCAAAAAAAGTCATTTTATTTTCAGTAATATTAAATAACAGGTTATTTTTAAAAGTTTATTGTTTGCTACAATTTTACTAATCGTAATCATAATATTTCATGTAAGACTACTTGCATATTAATACCCAGAATTAGGCAAAAAATAGACATTTCCCATAAAAATGCTATTGAAATGTGCAATTTTTGTGTAAAATTGTAGTAAAATTTACTTTTTGTTCATAAAATATGGAAAATTATAAATTAATAAACTTATTTTATCAGAAGTAATAGAAACATTAGGAACAACATATTAGCAACATTTTTCGCGTTTGGGAAATCACATATGTTAAGTTAGTGCTAGGATACTGAAATAAAATGTAATTTTTTAATTTCATAATTAATGTTTGTTCATTAGAAAAAAAAAAAATTAAAAAATGCCGTGCTTGTATTTTTTTTTAATTTTTTATTTTTATTTAAACGACTTAAAACTCCTCATGCACCACAAAGTATAGCATGAGGCTTACAGTTGTAAGTAGAAAACAAAAAGAAGACAAATTTACATTAAAAACAAAATTCCACAAAGCCGCAAGACTTTCAATACTTTTGACCAGTTCTGATAAGACAGGTGGCCAACAAATAGAAAGACGTCTCAAATCAGTCTTTAAATTCATTCGGGCACTCGCATACAGACTACAATGAAGAAGAATATGTTCAGCATCTTCATCAGCATCACCGCAAGCACAANAATATATCCACCAAAATATACGATTAATTCAATGATTTTATATAAAATTTTATTACATTAGTTGGGTATCCATTGTTTTTTATCAGATTTTGAAAGAGTTTATCGATTTGTATTTTGGATAAATAAATATTACTACATATTCTTTTAATTCTGTTCATTTCATTAAAAGTGGTATTTAAATAGATGCTCCTAGAAACATTAGAATTCCAAGTAACTAGTTTATTAATATTAAAATTAAAATCATTTCTTTTATCGTATAAATCAACAAAGCAGATATTTTCAACTTTCATAATACCCAAATCCAAAAAATTGAAATTAATATTATCATCATGATTACGAAGTAAGATTAATTCCTCAGGGTATATATCACTCAATAAAATAGTAAAGTCTTGGAAATTAAAGATAATTAAGTCATCAAGCTTTTTAGCATTCCAATGGAGCTAGAATTTAACAAACATGGTAAATTCTAGCAAAAATTTACCAAACAAATTTACCAAAATACAAAAAAAGCAAAAATTTGCAAAAATTTACCAAAGTACGCAAAAATTTACCAAACACGGTAAATTTTTGTGTATATTTTTTCCCATACTTCTTTCTGAGTGTAAACTACTTGATGTGAAATATTGCTTGCTTTTAGAAAAAAAATATCACCATAAATTTATTAAACTTAAATAGTTGTACCATTATAAGCAAAAATTGTTTTGACTCAATACGCACCAAAATCTCATATGATCAAAATGCTAGGATATTATTACATGATACATTTTTTAGCAAACTCAATTTTCACGATCATTTATTTAAATTGTATTTTGGAAAGAAAAAAAACTAATTCATTTTTAGAAGTATTGCGTTTTAAGTATTATTTAATATGCATTTGCAGAAATTTTTTAATTTGTAGAGAACTAAAAACATAGTTTTTTTGTTGAAATAAATCAGTTTCTTGCATTGATTGCGCTTATTTCTATGCTTCAAAAATTCTATTAACAGTAATTGTATGGTACATATCTCCAAAACCTAAAAGAAATAATAGACAAAATTGTATTTAGTGTATCGAGCGAATTTTTAGGTAATTATTTTGTAAAATGTTTTTGTATGCAGCTAAGCAATTTATTTTAGTTCATACTTCATGATTTTAGATTTGATAATTAATTCGATGCATTCATTATAAGAGATTGTAACAAATGCTTTATAAAGCCTCATAATTCGAGGTTGTGTTTATTCATGTAAGCAAAGACAAATGCGTTGCACAGTGATTCAGAACCACCTATTTAACTAAATAACAACGCACATCTCTGTAATATCTCGAATGTTGCACATTTTTGTAAAAGCTTTAATATTTTGTAAAAGCGAAGATTTGTAACTGCTTTACCTTGTGTATTCTTTATTCTGAATCGAAAGAAACTAAAACTAAGTTTGTAAATTCTACAAATAGTTTTGAAACATTATTTATTTTTATCTTGTTTTTTTAAATACGATTGAAATTTACATATTTGAAATTAAAATTTTTCAATCACTAGCTTCAAAGTGGAAAATTTAAGGAATAACAAAAAACATCTGTTTCAATTATAAAATATGGAATAAAATAAATAACCATAAAGATATTTCCAAGCAATCCGAATTAATAAATAAATAGTAGCTAAATTTATTTCAACAAAAGTGTTGCCGTTCTACTAAGTGTTAGGCTATTAACTTTTGGTATTGGTCTTATGAAACTTATGTAAGGCTTTTAAGATATCCGTATTATTTTGAACAGAAATATCTTTTTTTTACTTAGTTGAACGGACAACTGTGTCAATTAGTGATTCAAAACCGTTGATTTAACAATATTACTGTGGAAATCTCTAATACATATACTGGACGCATAACATAGATTTAATGTGCACAGTGAGCAAAAAATAAACGGATCTTATGATCTATTAATCGGATTTTCACGTTTTGGGACTCAATATTAATGGTTTGAGAGGGTGTCTTCAAATATGTTAGTTAACTAGTGCAGATGATATTTTAAGTTATAAAATCAGACACAAATGCATCTGAATAAACATTTTTTTTTTTTGATTGATTAAAAATACAACATTTTTAAATTTCGATTTCTCAGGAACTATTCGACCGATTTCGCTCAAATTTTGCAATTTTGGTATGCAAATTATATTCCTTAAAATGTTGTATATCGTGCGAGTGAAAATCCTTTGACTATTGTCAAAAAAAATAATAACTACTTACTAAAATTTATTTTTTTCTTTGAAATTATCCTTGGATGTACGAAATTGTGTGCTAAAATTATTCAAATCCCAAGAAAAAAATTTCGGAATAAGGCGATGTAACTTGAAAGTAAAATTAGGGGGTGGGGCAAACATTAGACCGTTTTCCTAACCACAACTGGGGCCATATTTCCCTGATTGCAGCTACACTAATATTTTGGAAGGTCAGAAATCCAAATCCGTCGTAAAAAGGTTTGCTTATTCAAAGAAAGTAAGTTTTTGTGTCGGATTTCGTAACTTAAAATATCTTTTGAACTAATTAACTAGCATACTTGAGGTCACCCCCTCAAACGATGAAGATTGAGTTATAGAACGTCCGATTATTAGGTCGAACGTTATTGCACATTAAAAAAACAGCAATAAGTATTTTTTCTTACGTGTTTTCCATTCTGAAGTGAAGGAAAGTGAAACAAAGTTCTTAAATACTTAAACCCCTTCTGTGATAACTTTTGATTGATATTAGCAGATTTTTCCTATTACTATTACGTTGTCCAGAAAATGTTTGCCTATTTTCGGTAAGTCTAAAATTATGATTGTATCAGAATGATTATAAGCTTAGAAATATTATATCTTTCCATCATATCTAAATAAATGAGAGGATTTAACTTCGTTCTTCTTTAAATCATTTAGATTATTTGCTAAAATTAATTTCCTAAATTTAACACATAAATTTACATTTAGTTATAGTTGAAAAATATCATGATCGCAATTAATTGCAATAAGCCTGAATCTTACGTACATAATCACTCTACTCTTAAATGCATTTCTCTTCTACCTAACACATCATCTAAAGAAATGTTTCTAATTTGATTCACACAATAAATAGCAACATCCTTTATATATTCTATATCCAACATAATCCTAACGCATCTGTTGCTTACGATGTGATAAGCTCGGAGAAAGGGATCAATTACTCTTTGCAGCTTCCAAACATGAACGTCTTTGATTGGTTTATTTAGGTTAAAAGAAAATAGATCAATGCTTAAGAAGAATTTATAAGTTCTAACGAATTAAGGCCATAGAATTATTAATCTTTGGTGAAGCATTTAGAATAAGAGACTCTTAGCATAGTTGAGTTGAAATCTTAATCAAAGATTAGACTGTAGCAAAAATATTATTGTGTATATAGCTTTCTCAAAATGTAACTAAGGATAACATTTAAAACTAATTCAAGCAGTTTTGCAAAAATATTTCGATTTTAAATGCACTTTTAAATTAATAATTTATAAATTTTTAACAGGGATGGCAAATTTCTTACACAGCAACAGAAGTGGAAGAAATGAAGGAACTCTTTTAGAAAAGAAATATCAAGTATAAAATTAAAATTTTAAACATTTATAATTACAATCTAATTTAAACAATTAAATTATCTCCAAGTCATTTTATTTNTTAAGGCCATAGAATTATTAATCTTTGGTGAAGCATTTAGAATAAGAGACTCTTAGCATAGTTGAGTTGAAATCTTAATCAAAGATTAGGCTGTAGAAAAAATATTATTGTATATATAGCTTTCTCAAAATGTAACTAAGGATAACATTTAAAACTAATTCAAGCAGTTTTGCAAAAATATTTTAATTTTAAATGCACTTTTGAATTAATAATTTATACATTTTTAACAGGGATGGCAAATTTCTTACACAGCGGAAAAAATCATGGAAAAAACGACCCCCGGAGGAAATAGATTTCTTCCAACAGAAGTGGAAGAAATGAAGGAACTCTTTTAGAAAAGAAATATCAAGTATAAAGTTAAAATTTTAAGCATTTATAATTACAATCTAATTTAAACAATTAAATTATCTCCAAGTCATTTCATTTAAATAAGCTAAAATAAAAAAGCTGAAACTAAAAATAAAAATAAACTAATTGAATTTCTAAGTAAATTAAAACAATTGTAGTTCATCAAAGTTTTATGCAAAAAAAGTACAGTAGCATATTAATTTGTAATTATATAATGAATTTTTAATGTCTCTTTTATATATTATTATAAAGCTATACATTATTATATTATTATTACAAATCACATATTCTATTCCTTATTACAAATAACATTCTAATTTTCATAATAAGAAGCTGTTAAATATGAATATTGAAAATATTCCTTAGATAGTCTGATACAGGCATTTATCCAAAAAAAATTGTAATGCTGCAGCAACTCGCTTGCTATAACCTATTCTTTTATTCAAATTTTACGACTATTTTTTAATATCTTTTTCCTAGCAGCATTGTTATATCAAAAGCAAATTTTATAGTTTCTTTTAATGAGTCTCAGACTGCGTCTTTCCGCCTTTCCAGTTTAGGACGGTCTCTTTACTGAAGAAATAGGCAGTACTTGTTTACCAAATTTTGCGTAATAGATTTAGCCAATCAGAAGGCAGATGGGTTTTTAGTGGCAGTATTCAACTAGTCAAGCAGAGAGAGGGAGACAGACGAAGTGTTACGTCATGAGTTCTTTTAGGCTATTAGTTTGAAACAATTCAGTGCAAGCCAAAATTCTTTTGAGAGTTTTTTATTAAAACTTAACAAAGCGACATCAAACAAAAGGCTGATGAGAAAAGCTATGTATTACTTTGCTATCCTGACGGATGCGCACACTGCGCCATCTATCGTAAGGTAAAATTATTCATTTAATAGAATAAGGAAGATGCAACACTAAGAGAAGTGAGGAGGAAGAATTATCGGAGATTGAAGTGAGCTCATCATGAAAGATAATATTTAAGATTTTTATTTATTTTTTTACAATCTCTACAGCAGTGCAGCCCAAACTATTTATAATTGTAACTTTAAGTGATTACTCTAATTTTTCTAATTTATTGTCAGCATCTCTTTGCTCAAATTGATATTAATGTTCTGATCAGAATATTTGAGGAACAATAGATTTAAAGCCAGAAGATGTGCTTTTAAAAAGAAAAGTGAAAAGAATTTGATGGATTATTTAATAATAATGAAAAAAAGCGCAATATTTGATGAAAAATATCATAACTAAATTGAGTGAAGACATCATAGTGAAACTTACAGTAATTTGTCTCATCCGCAACAAAATATTTTTTTAAAAACACCAAATGACTCCACCCCCTGATCGCTTTGCTCAACAACCCCATAATTACTTTTCATTCATCATTGCTTTTTTTTCAGAAATGTCAATATTTTCCACAAAAGCATAGAACAGTTTGCTTTTAAAATACATAATTGTTTCTTTATATTAGAAAATTTTGTTACTACGATAATTATAACAAAGTAGAAGATTACCCAGCTTTCAAAAACAATCATCTGTACTTGAAAAAAAATTGATCTGAAGAATACAGATTGCATGAGCCAATTTAAAGAAATTATATGGGATTTCACTCTTTATCGAGACTTTTAACATTTCAAATAGGGAATGGTTTTCGTAGCTATTCATTAAGTTTTTTTATATTTTAAAATTTCAATATGAATGTTAAGATTGGAAACATGAAATCTCTCTCTGTTTTTTTTTTTTTTTTTTTTTTTTTTTTTTTTTTTTGCTGCTTTTGATCGACATCCAGTTGAGCGTAAGCTGTTAAAATATAGAAAGAAACATCTCGAAAGGGAAAACCAATTTTTTTACAACAATGCATAAGTAGTTAATATTTAAAGCAAAAAGCTTTACAAAAATCAAGAAAAAGCACTTAAGTTTACAATAACTTTCAAACAAGTCAGAATTTCGAAACAAAATTTGCATTGAATTCACAAATAAACATGCATCTTTAAGCTCGTCAAATTTTATTTCCTCTCAAGGAAAAGATTTTTTGAAGGAAGCAGAATACTGGGGATTTAGAACAAATCTGAGATAAGAGATACTAGTCAAATGTATTCAAAGCTTACAGGTTTTAAAAAGGGATTTAAAACTCAGAATTTTTTTTCTGTAGAAGTAAAGATAACAAACTTATCGGTGGACAAAAAAGTACATCAAACAAATGGGCTGAATGTTCCGACGAATTGTTAAACCAAGAGACCAGCGGTGAATGAAAAATAGACTCTAAAATTAACAAACAGGTCTCAGATAAAAATCTCTGTGAACCTCCAGAAATCATGGAACAAGAACTTAACTTAGGAAACTTAAAGAGATGAAAAAGCGCAAGGCGAAGATTTTATAAGCACTAATCCTTAAAATACGGAGACAAAGAGCTGTCTCGAATGCTCCAAGATACGTTTGTGGAAATTTGGTGTACAAAAACTATTCCCAGGGAATAGAACGAGTCTATCATCGTGCCTATATTTTAAAAAAAATGAAAATTATAAAGGCACAGCATAGGTTAAAAATTAAGATAGTTACAAAAAGACGTACATTTTTTTCTTGATCAATTAATTGGTGATTATCAATGTTGTTTTAGAGCTAGCCGATCAACATTAGATCAAATTTTTTGAACCAGAAATATTTTGGAAAACTTTTATGAGCAAAATATAATTGTATACCAATTATTTGTAGAATTCAACCAGACGTGTGACAGCATAGATCGGGAAATACTTTCTAATAACTAGCTACGAAACTTGAAATCCCTAGAAAATTAATTCGACTAATCACATACAAACACAAATGCAAAAGTGGTGGCTCAGGGGATAAAGCATTCCTATCCAAATGAGGTGAGCCGGATTCGAATCACAGCGATGGCTGGTCGATACGAATTTTGCACCCAGATCGCACCGACCACAGTGCTGACTTTAGATATCCTCAGTGGTAGATGGATCCTGGGTTACAGTTTGCCGTCAGGCTAATCGTGGGAGGTTTCGAGGTTTTCCTTTCCATGTAACACAAATGCGGGTCAGTTTCATTAAAAAGTTCTTCACGAAGGCAAGTTTCTCCCAATACTTGATCCAGGAGTTCCCCTGTCTCCTGGATTGAGTTCAAAATTACAAGGCTGAGTTGAACATTTTATAACCGTCATTGAACAGCCGACCCAATTTTGGGTTTACGACTACTAATGTTCAACTCCTTAGCCTTGTAGTTTTGAACCCAATCCAGAAGACAAAGGAGCGCCTGGATCAAGTATTGGGTGATATTTTCCTTTCGTGGAGGACTTTTTGATGGAACTAGCCCGCATTTGCGTTACATGGAGAGGAAGACCACGAGAACTTCCCACGGTTAGCCTAAAGGCAAGGGGACTCTAACGCATGATCCGTCTACCACTAAGGATATTTCACGCCAGCACTGTGGTCGGTGCAAGTCGGATGCGGAATTCGTATCGACCATCATCGCCGGGATCGAGCCCCGGTTCACCTCATTGGAAGGCGAAAGGCTCAACATTTGGTTGGTTGCTCAACGACGGTAAAAAAATGTAAGAGCTGTGGTGGATAAGGGGATGGAGCGCTTGCCTCCCAATGAAGTAACCTTAGTTCGAATCCCTGTGATGGCTGGCCGATACGAATTTAGCTATTGTTAGTATTGTTGTTGCGAATTTAGCTGCTATTAGTCTCATAATATTTATCTTTAAATACAATGAAATAATTTTTATACTCTGTTGCACACTCAAATACAAATTTGTATCCTTGGAATTATTTTTATATAAAACAAGTTAAGTCAGTAAATTATTTTATCGTGAAATAATCATTAATATTATCATTAGAAGCATTAAACGTTTTATTCCCTCTTTCACACGCAAAGATGGACAGCTTCCTTATATTCGAAAATTGCATTAAATTATTCATGCATCATTTTCTAGAATAATATTCTCAGAAACTGATAGTTTTGCCGTAAAATTTGAATTTGAATGAAAAGGTTGAAAGATTAGGTATTATATTCAATATCGCGCAGAATTCTGATAATGTTACGGAATAATTGATAAATTATGAGGTGACTTATCGAGCTATAATATTCAATATTACATAATTTCTCCCTTTTTTTAAGAAAAATGAGAGAGAGATAAAATATAATATAAAATTAATGTAAAATTTAAAATTTAAAAATGATATAAAATTTAAAAAATAATATAAAATTTAAAAAATAATATAAAATTTAAATGATAATATAAAATTTAAATTTAGTTGCCTTCGTTAAACATTCTTTAATTTTAATTCCTTAAACCCAAATTTGTTTGTCTGACGAAAAAAACCATTTATTATTATTGATAAAGCTTTATTTGTAAAATTTATGCATTAAACTTTTAATAATATTTTACAAATGCTATATGATGAGTGACAAATGCATATGAGTTGAAAGTAAGCTTTTAAAAGTAAAAATGCTGCACTTAAGTGACTTATAAGAAAACAAAAAATGAATTTCTTCAAATAAAATTTAATTTAAGTTCATAAGATTTAAATGACGAACATATAATTTCAATTACTTACCTTAACAAGGCTTTTAAAAAATTTTAAAAAAGTTTCTCAAAAAAAATATTTTACAAAATATTGTATTGACACGATACTAAAATACCTTTAAAAAAACACTTGCTAGCCCTTTTTGTTTAAAAAAGTTTTATTACAACGTGATCACGATACTTCATAGCTATGTAATTTTTACTTCATTATACTCTCTGTAATATAATGCACAATGTAATTTGATTTTGTTGGAAAAAAATAATATACCATCCTACACGGAGAAAAAAATTCTGGTAAAATTATCGTTCTAATAATGACATTTCTGGTAAGGAAAACCATAACTCTAGTAATAAAACTACAATGTGCGGTATTTAAGCCATTTCATTTGGTATTTTTTTCCGTTCATACGATAACGGTCTACCGGAAATTCTAGTTTTGTAAATTGTAGTTCTTGTTACCACACATATAGTGAAAAATACAAAACTGAAAAGTAAATTTAACAGAAAAAAAAATTTATACCATGTTCTAATGTATCATGAAAAAATCATATTTTGCTACATTTGCCATAGTTCATCACCTATTATAACACTATATTTTCTTGGTAATTTTTCCGAAACTATTACAGGAGCGCTTCCGTAGAAGTTACCGAGCTTTCTGGTGCTCCCTCAAAGCCAGAAACACGGTATATTTTACCATATTTTGATAGTTTTGACCATAATTGTTTTTCAGTCTGTTTTACGATACATTTGAGTACAAAACATCTAAATAGAATATATAAAATGTAAAGACTGGATCAAGGAAAAAAACAGGAGAATACCTTTAAAAACAGTATTTTTTTTTTTAATTTAATATTGCAAAGTTTAAAAAGTTTACTTTTTTATTTATAGAACTATTTACTTTTCTTAACTTTAGTATTTTCATTCCGTTCTTCATATACTTCTATAGATTTGTCCTTCAAATTTGTTTTCTAAAACAAAAGAACCGTACTTAGTAGGCAGTATTTATATGCGCTCGAAGGCAGATTGTCTTAATTATAGTGGGAAAAGCAAGCAATGTTTCACAACACTGAACAAATATTTTGGAAGTTAGTTAGTATTCTCGAAACAAGAAATTAAGACTTTCTCTTGTGATTAAAACTATTGAAACTCTTTACCTCTCAGCATTTTTATTACAACTAATTAACTGTTTACGAAGTTTACGAAATAAGCTTAACAAAAGGAATTAAGTACTCGATCCATACGCGAAATTTTCATTTTTTTTATTTTATGTTTATTATAAACATGTATAGTGTGTTTTATCATTAAATATAATATTTAATAGTACTAAAATGCTGTTTTTCTGGGTAAATTTTGCATTGTTTATTTTATTCCTATAAATATTTAGTCAGCGGTAAAAATTGTACAGAAAGTCCCTTGTCAAACACCAGGGTCTTGTTGCATATCATGGCAGGTTTTTCTATTTATTCGTTGCAAAAAACTATCAGTTTTAAGTTAGTAAAAACCCGGTATGTGGTAATGAAATTCCCCTGCTAAACACCAGGGTTTTGTTGCATATCATGGCGTTTTTTTATATTTATTTGTTGCAAAAAACTATCAGTTTCAAGTTTGAAAAAACCAGGTATGTGGTAATGAAATTCCCTTGCCAAGCACCAGGGTTTTGTTGCATATCATGGCCGTTTTTTATTTATTTGTTGCAGAAAACTATCAGTTTCAAGTTCGTAAAAACCCGGTATGTGGTAATGAAATTCCCCTGCTAAACACCAGGGTTTCGTTGCATATCATGGCGTTTTTTTATATTTATTTGTTGCAAAAAACTATCAGTTTCAAGTTCGAAAAAACCAGGTATGTGGTAATGAAATTCCCTTGCCAAACACCAGGATTTTGTTGCATATCATTGCAGTTTTTTTTATTTATTAGTTGCAGAAAACTATCAGTTTCAAGTTCGTAAAAACCCGGTACGTGGTACTGAAATTCCCTTGCCAAACGATAAGGTTTCGTTGCATATCATGGCAGTATTTTTTATTTATTTGTTGAAAAAAACCATCAGTTTAAAGTTCGTAAAAACCCGAAATGTGGTAATAAAGAGAGTAGTATATAATATGTGCTAAAATATGTGACTGTATCACTCAACAAATAAATAACTACTTCTAAGTATAAAATAATAGAAAACAACTTTCATTAACTTTATGTTGTAGGCAACTGATGATATATAGATCTATTTGGTTATTTAAGATCACGTCCTGTGACTTACTGGTTTAATAAGGATAATCAACGCAAGTCATTAAGAACTAGGATTTTGGAACCAAGTAGAGCTGAAATAGTGATAAGATATATTAGAATTTTTACACTGTTTTCATATGTTTACCATTTTATAATTTAGGCTATTTTTTCTACGTTTAAATAAAAAGAGTTTATTCACGGAGATAAGAATTCTGGTAAAATTACCGTACCGCATAGTAATGACATTTTTGAGAGAAAAACATAATTTGGGTTCCTAGAACCCGAAATCTACGGTATTCAAATCATTTATTTGGTAGTTTTTCTGTTCATGCTTTAAGCTTTGCAGGAAATTCTTTCATTCAAAATTTTAGTAATACTTAGATATTATCAAATCTTCATTAAAGAATACAAACCTGAAAAGCAAATTCAACCGAATCAATGGTTTTTATGCCATGCTCTAAGGAAGGTATCATGATAAAATTACCAAATTTTATCACACTTTCCAAATTTTGACATATCATAAAACCTATTTCATTGTTAATTTTGCCAAAATGACTACCCAGGCTCTTCGGAAAAAATTATGGAATTTCTCACTGCTCCCAATGAGCCAAAAACGCGGTATATTTTACCGTATTCTGGTAGTTTTGATAGCCATCCTTTTTTTTCTTAGTATACAATTTCGAAAATTTCAATTCTATAACTACCATATAGCAGTAAACATACTGCACAATATATGTTGAACTCGTATGAAGAATATGAGGCTTATAAAATAGAAATTCCAGGAAAATATGTAACTGAAATAAATCATTGTTCAGTGGTATCGGTACTTATTATAACCATGGCATTGACCAATATATGACTCTTAATATAAAGGCAATAAACTATTAGTTAAAATTCTGGGAGAGCATCTACTTCTTTGAAAATAGTTTGAAAAAATATATTTGATGTCGAACTTTTATTTTAATTTGAAATATAAATTTTCTTTTAAAAAAGTATTTTCATTCTTTATTTTTATTTCTATAATTATTTATATTTAATATTAAATGTGGTATTTGATTATGAAGAAAGTGAAACTTTCTAATGTAATTCATCACATTTCTTGTATTAATCCATTTCTAAATAATCCGCAGCTTTCATTATTCAAATATTTGTTTCATAGCAATAATTTAAAATAATTGAATAATTGAATTTTAAAAAAAACATTTTTATTAAGTTATAGATTAATTACTCATTCGATATATCAAAAATGATTTAAAACACTCAATAACTTTTGAAAATCGTCCCACAGTGGACTGATCGTTAAGACACGGTTCCCAGCAGATCTCCGAAGTCAAGCAACACTGACTGCGGTCAGTGTGCGGGTGGGTGACCACTTGGATCAGTCTGCGAAGGGTCCGAAGGTGTGCGGTATTGGTCCTCGTTAAACTGTTCTACCGTAAAATGCTCGACTTCGTGTTCAGGTCATCGGGCTACCGAAGCGGGAGTACCATCCCCTTTAGCAGAGGATCAGAATTATAATAGCATATCTTTCGATCATTCTCAGTGACGTGTCCCAGACTGTCGCCAATAGCCCTTTGTGCAGCTCTAGAGCGAAGTGAATAAACTACAACAACTTTAGAAAATCATACTGATTGTTTTAATACTTTTTCTAAAAAGTGTCTTCTGTAAATATGCACAAAAATTAATTACTTATTGTTAAAACTATTAACAGAATACGGCAATTATCAAGCGGAATTAACAAAATGACTTTTAAAATTAAACTTCTTCACTTGCTAGTAATGATAACTAGTTATATGTTATAAATTACAATGTGGTACTGAAAAGCCACCGCACTTCATTATTTTTTACAATCACTTGCAAATTGTTATAATTACCTAAGATAATTTCAGTATAGCATTTATATCATACTGAAAATGAGACAAAACTTCCTTAAACCAAATCACTTTTCAACAAAGCAAATGTTTTAATATCGTGTTTAAAGTGTAATGATAAACACTTTTTGCCGAATAAATATTATATATAAAATTTTTTAATAAGTTTCCAAGCGTAAAAAACTTTTGAAAAAAAGTTCTCTTGACAAGCAAATAGTTTAAAAACAGCATATTCCAGTGATCAAAAGAGTGAACAACATTTATATTTTTAAATTGTATATAATAAATTTAGTCCAAAGTTTCGTATTTGCTTTTTATTTTTTGACATGATTTGATACAACAGGTTCAGATGTCATATAAAATTGCTATTTAACTCAATTTTTTTATATTTATCTTCGTACAATGAATCTTTTCTAAACTTATGAATCCAATCTAAAACATTTTATCTGTAAAAGCTTCTCGTTTCCCAAGAGAATCTTTCATCTCACTTTTGTTGATTTACGTTACTTCTTCTGTTTTAGAAAATAAACCCATTATGCGGTGGTTGCATGCTTTCAAACAAAAAACATTAGAAGATAAATCTTAATGGGTATTCACTTTTAGATGGGAGATTTTTGGCTTTCACAGGAATAAAGCTTTTTTTTTAATAAACTTTCTGTGAAACACACATATTTTTATTAAAATGAATATAAATTTCTTGAAAAAAAATTCTCAAGCCGAATGTATTTTTAGTATACAATTATATATCTATACATAGTTTGTGTTATGTTTATATGCTTTTTATGTTGCAAACATAGTTTGTTTTATATATTGAAATAATAAAAAAATTAACAAGCGTATGTTATGTTAAAGCATAATTACATCTGTAATATTTTATCTGATATAAATAAGGAATCTACCAGGTTTTTTTAAAAATATTTTTCTAATTAATTATTTTTACTTTATCATATTGCGTTGCATTTTGTCTTTTCAACAATGGTCATCATCACGACAATCCCTTAATTTCTGTTATGCTCTGCGCTCCCATACCACAGGTCCTGGGTTCAATCCTCGGGCCGGGCAAGGTTGATTCAGCCTTTCATCCCTTCAGTGGGTCGATAAATGAGTACCAAGCGTGTTTGGGAACTAAACACTGGGGGTTCCGCGTTCGGCTGACCACCTGAAAGGAACACCTGCTCCTGCGCCCCAGAGCCCAAGGTCAAGAAAACTGAGATGGTCACAGTAGGCCTTGGTCCTCTATGTGCTGTCGTGCCACTGAGTTTAGTTTATGTTATGTTAAAATAAATCTTTTCTTTTTCGTTAAATGAGTATTTTCCAACTACTTATTTTTGAGATTTTTGTTATTGATGGCTCTTAAATAAAAAAATACAATACGCGCAAGCTTAGTACAAGAATATTTCTCTATAAACATAGATTAATTTTATTATGACAGACACTTTAAATGAACATAACTTAATTTTCTTTATATGATACCCATATGATATTATACCATGACATTATACCCATAACCTTACATAATTAGTTTTCCGTCATTGAGTTCGTGTTTCTTTAAATAAAAAAATAGCATATACCGTCATATTCCAAAGTATAAAATGTGCACACTTACATTGTATGTAAGCAATTGCTTTTTAAATAGTTTCTCTGAACAAATTTGTCTTTCAAGTTTTATCTTACAGATCGAAAGAATTTTTCATAAATAAATATTTTCGAAAATTTAAATAAACTACAATTCATGACGAATATAACACTTGTATAACAGCTTTGCAGCTTTTTGAACAACAGATATTATTTAATGAATCGTTCAGTCAAAAAAAAATACTTCACATAAGGGAATTTTTCTTTCTTGACTAAGACGATGCATAAATGCCATAGATTATCGTAAGTTAAAACACCCATTTTGTCATACTAATTCAAATACTGTATGATAATTTCGATATTGGTCCGATTTTATTGATGCCTATTAAAATTTGATATCTACAATGCGTTATTGACCCAACATAAAAATCACCTTATCAAACTAAGTCTGACAAGACCAATATGGGGGAGATTTCCGTATCGTGATATGTGGCAGAATAATCGCCAAGTCTTCGAAACTTCCGGGCAGTGGCCCGCGAGAAACTAAAAAAAACATCACAGAAAGGGACCAACTCGAAAGGTATAACTCGTAGCCACTCCTGGGCAAACATCAACATGTTTTTTTTTTCAAACATTTGCACGTTTAAAATCTATTTGGCACATTGGCGTTAGCAATTGGCGCGACAGATCACGATACGGAAATATCCCCACCAATATCATTGAGCTAAGCTACTTATAAAAGATTGTTCAATAATCTAGAGCTGCTAATAACGGCCGCCAAATTACGGACTTATTGTTTGAGCTGGGTTATAAATCAAAATCTAAAAATGCACTAATACCATAATAAATTATGACTTTGCTACATTTTAGGAAACGAAAGGGCCGAATTCCTGTGTAATGCAAAATACATTTATTAGCTCTAAAGATATCCATTTACCAAACGAAGAAAATTCATAAGTTTCAGATTTAGAAAAGCAAGAAAGCTTGGAAATTATCTCTTTCTTTAAGTGTATATAATCACTGATGCATAGTTTTCGAAGTCACAAAAACGCTATTGCTTAAATTTTGATTGCGAATCTTCAAAATAACTTAAAAATTATTAATAGCTTGAAAGGTAAAACTTTCGTCTGAAACTGTAAGAAGGGTATAGAAACTGTAATATATTGTTTCTGTTACGTACTTCTGTGCGTAACTTTCGCAGGGGGCCCCGAGTTGGGAGGTTTCGGGAAGTCACTGTGACCACACGAAGAGTTTTACTATTCGGTAAATTTTGTTTGACCATTTGGCGTATTTACAAAATTTCATTTTCACACTTGTTTTTTTTCCATTTTAGAAAACAAAAATAAAATATGTCAATATTACCCCTTAATTTAAAAATTTTAAATAGCATTGAAAATGAAAATAATGCGCAAGTATCATATTAGTCATCCATTTCACAATTCTCAAATCTTTCTTAACAAATTCAACCCCTCCTTGTCATTGGAAAACCCATTTTACATCATGGATCTCTTATTTTGGAATACGAACGAGCCAATTTCAACAGAAATTAAAAGCTAAGACACCAAGCAGGTCCTCTTGAAAAGTTCCCTCATCCTTCGTTTATGAAAAAGAAAAATTCAAAAAATGGTTCTTCTATGGAAAGAACTCTCCTTGCCACAAAGTCTAAGGCCATCTGCTGCTATGGAAACAAGGAAAGTGCATTTCAAAGGGAGAAGCTTCTCTCTCCTTTGTTTCTCATTCTCTAGTCAACACGAGTCAAAACCTGTTTTTTAAATATTGACCCAATATCCCACTTGATATAGTTAAACCTCATTTCCATAATCACCACCACTACTTTAGACGAATGGAGAGGGGAGTTCATTCCATAGACAGACCGTAACTCAAATATAGTTTAGATAGTAATGTAGAGGAATTGTAACGAAGTCAAAATATAATTTGGAGATATACTGACAAACTCTTACGATAATGCAAGCTAAGCTTATTTTAAGCACCCACTAGAGATCGAACTCAAGCTCTTCGCAACAGCAGTTCAGTGCCTTAGCCACTTATCCATTGTGAC